>NW_027002106.1:0-6719 GCF_036934945.1 Oncorhynchus masou masou
AGGTAGTATCTCATTTTCATTTTCATTTCACTTCATTACAGTACAACGGTTTGATTTGTTTGATCGTAGCTAGCCAGCTACATAGCCGTCTTTGTATCTAAGACAATTGTGTAGTCTAGAGCGATTTTCTAGGTTAGCTGGCCAGCTATTGTCGTTCTTCTAACGTAGCTAGCCAGCTAGCCCCCGAATAGCAGCACTGTAGTAACTATTACAGTACAACGGTTTGTTTTGTTTGATCGTAGCTAGCTAGCTACATAGCCGTCTTTGTATCTAAGACAATTGTGTAGCCTAGAGCGATTTTCTAGGTTAGCCAGCCAGCTATTGTCGTTCTTTTAGTAACGGAACGCAATCAACCTTGCTAGCTAGCCAGCTAGCCCCCGAATAGCAGCACTGTAGAAACTATTACACTCGACGGAACGACTTGATTAGTGTAGTGTCAACATCGCAGCCACTACCAGCTAGCCTACTCCAGCAGTACTGTTTCACTTCAATCATTTTAGTCAATAAGATTCTTGCTACGTAAGCTTAACTTTCTGAACATTCGAGACGTGTAGTCCACTTGTCATTCCAATCTCCTTTGCATTAGCGTAGCCTCTTCTGTACCCTGTTAACTATGTGTCTATCTATCCCTGTTCTCTCCTCTCTGCACAGACCATACAAACGCTCCACACCGCGTGGCCGCGGCCACCCTAATCTGGTGGTCCCAGCGCGCACGACCCACGGGAGTTCCTGGTCTCCGGTAGCCTCTGGAACTGCCGATCTGCGGCCAACAAGGCAGAGTTCATCTCAGCCTATGCCTCCCTCCAGTCCCTCGACTTCCTGGCACTGACGGAAACATGGATCACCACAGATAACACTGCTACTCCTACTGCTCTCTCTTCGTCCGCCCACGTGTTCTCGCACACCCCGAGAGCTTCTGGTCAGCGGGGTGGTGGCACCGGGATCCTCATCTCTCCCAAGTGGTCATTTCTCTCTCTCCCCTTACCCATCTATCTATCGCTCCTTTGAATTCCATGCTGTCACAGTTACCAGCCCTTTCAAGCTTAACATTCTTATCATTTATCGCCCTCCAGGTTCCCTCGGAGAGTTCATCAATGAGCTTGATGCCTTGATAAGCTCCTTTCCTGAGGACGGCTCACCTCTCACAGTCCTGGGCGACTTTAACCTCCCCACGCTCTACCTTTGACTCATTCCTCTCTGCCTCCTTCTTTCCACTCCTCTCCTCTTTTGACCTCACCCTCTCACCTTCCCCCTACTCACAAGGCAGGCAATACGCTCGACCTCATCTTTACTAGATGCTGTTCTTCCACTAACCTCACTGCAACTCCCCTCCAAGTCTCCGACCACTACCTTGTATCCTTTTCCCTCTCGCTCTCATCCAACACTTCCCACACTGCCCCTACTCGGATGGTATCGCGCCGTCCCAACCTTCGCCTCTCTCCCCCGCTACTCTCTCCTCTTCCATCCTATCATCTCTTCCCTCTGCTCATACCTTCTCCAACCTTTCTCCTGATTCTGCCTCCTCAACCCTCCTCTCTTCCCTTTCTGCATCCTTTGACTCTCTATGTCCCCTATCCTCCAGGCCGGCTCGGTCCTCCCCTCCCGCTCCGTGGCTCGATGACTCATTGCGAGCTCACAGAACAGAGCTCCGGGCAGCCGAGCGGAAATGGAGGAAAACTCGCCTCCCTGCTGACCTGGCATCCTTTCACTCCCTCCTCTCTACATTTTCCTCCTCTGTCTCTGCTGCTAAAGCCACTTTCTACCACTCTAAATTCCAAGCATCTGCCTCTAACCCTAGGAAGCTCTTTGCCACCTTCTCCTCCCTCCTGAATCCTCCTCCCCCTCCCCCCCTCCTTCTCTCTGCAGATGACTTCGTCAACCATTTTGAAAAGAAGGTCGACGACATCCGATCCTCGTTTGCTAAGTCAAACGACACCGCTGGTTCTGCTCACACTGCCCTACCCTGTGCTCTGACCTCTTTCTCCCTCTCTCTCCAGATGAAATCTCGCTTCTTGTGACGGCCGGCCGCCCAACAACCTGCCCGCTCGACCCTATCCCCTCCTCTCTCCTCCAGACCATTTCCGGGGACCTTCTCCCTTACCTCACCTCGCTCATCAACTCATCCCTGACCACTGGCTACGCCCCTTCCGTCTTCAAGAGAGCGAGAGTTGCACCCCTTCTGAAGAAACCTACACTCGATCCCTCCGATGTCAACAACTACAGACCAGTATCCCTTCTTTCTTTTCTCTCCAAAACTCTTGAACGTGCCGTCCTTGGCCAGCTCTCCCTCTATCTCTCTCAGAATGACCTTCTCGATCCAAATCAGTCAGGTTTCAAGACTAGTCATTCAACTGAGACTGCTCTTCTCTGCATCACGGAGGCGCTCCGCACTGCTAAAGCTAACTCTCTCTCCTCTGCTCATCCTTCTAGACCTATCGGCTGCCTTCGATACTGTGAACCATCAGATCCTCCTCTCCACCCTCTCCGGAGTTGGGCATCTCCGGCGCGGCCCACGCTTGGATTGCGTCCTACCTGACAGGTCGCTCCTACCAGGTGGCGTGGCGAGAATCTGTCTCCTCGCCACGCTCTCACCACTGGTGTCCCCCAGGGCTCTGTTCTAGGCCCTCTCCTATTCTCGCTATACACCAAGTCACTTGGCTCTGTCATAACCTCACATGGTCTCTCCTATCATTGCTATGCAGACGACACACAATTAATCTTCCTTTCCCTTCTGATGACCAGGTGGCGAATCGCATCTCTGCATGTCTGGCAGACATATCAGTGTGGATGACGGATCACCACCTCAAGCTGAACCTCGGCAAGACGGAGCTGCTCTTCCTCCCGGGGAAGGACTGCCCGTTCCATGATCTCGCCATCACGGTTGACAACTCCATTGTGTCCTCCTCCCAGAGCGCTAAGAACCTTGGCGTGATCCTGGACAACACCCTGTCGTTCTCAACCAACATCATGGCGGTGGCCCGCTCCTGTAGGTTCATGCTCTACAACATCCGCAGAGTACGACCCTGCCTCACACAGGAAGCGGCGCAGGTCCTAATCCAGGCACTTGTCATCTCCCGTCTGGATTACTGCAACTCGCTGTTGGCTGGGCTCCCTGCCTGTGCCATTAAACCCCTACAACTCATCCAGAACGCCGCAGCCCGTCTGGTGTTCAACCTTCCCAAGTTCTCTCACGTCACCCCGCTCCTCCGCTCTCTCCACTGGCTTCCAGTTGAAGCTCGCATCCGCTACAAGACCATGGTGCTTGCCTACGGAGCTGTGAGGGGAACGGCACCGCAGTACCTCCAGGCTCTGATCAGGCCCTACACCCAAGCAAGGGCACTGCGTTCATCCACCTCTGGCCTGCTCGCCTCCCTACCATTGAGGAAGTACAGTTCCCGCTCAGCCCAGTCAAAACTGTTCGCTGCTCTGGCCCCCAATGGTGGAACAAACTCCCTCACGACGCCAGGACAGCGGAGTCAATCACCACCTTCCGGAGACACCTGAAACCCCACCTCTTCAAGGAATACCTAGGATAGGATAAGTAATCCTTCTCACCACCCCCCCCCTTAATGACTTAGATGCACTATTGTAAAGTGGCTGTTCCACTGGATGTCAGAAGGTGAATTCACCAATTTGTAAGTCGCTCTGGATAAGAGCGTCTGCTAAATGACTTAAATGTAATGTAAATGTAGGATATATGGTTTCCAGTTTGCATAGAGTCCAGTGAAGTTCCTTGAGGGCACCGTGGTATCGACTTGAGGGGGGATATACATGGCTGTGACAATAACCAACGAGAATTCTATTGGTTGGCATTTGATTGTTAGGAATTCTAGGTCTGATGAACAAAAGGACTATGTTGTTACGATTATACCATGAGTCATTAATCATGAAGCATACACCCCTCCCTTCTTCTTCCCAGAGAGATGTTTATTTCTGTCAGCGCAACGCATGAAGAATCCCAGTTGCTCTATCAAATCACGCAACATATCCAGAGAGAGCCATGTTTCCGTGAAACAGATCATGTTAGTCTCTGTCTCTCTGGATAGCAACCCTTGCCCTAATTTTGTATACCTTGTTGTATAGAGTCTGGACATTAGCAAGTAATACACTCGGAAGCGGTGGCACTTCAAAGTCTGACCAGGACACCGCTCCGTCTACCTCTTTGCGGCTAAGTTGTTTTGGGTTGGCTACTGGGATTAGAGCCATTGTACTGGGTGATGGTTCGAACAAAGGATCTGCTTCAGGAAAGTCGTATTCCTGGTCGTAATGTTGGTAAGTTGACGTCGCTCTGATATCCAATAGTTCTTCCCAGCTGTATGTAATAACACTTTAGATTTGGGCTAACAATGTACGAAATAATACATTAAATAACAAAATACTTCATAGTTTCCTAAGGACAAGAAGCCATCAAATCAAATCAAATTTTATTTGTCACATACACATGGTTAGCAGATGTTAATGCGAGTGTAGCGAAATGCTTGTGCTTCCAGTTCCGACAATGCAGTAATAACCAATAAGTAATCTAACTAACAATTCCAAAACTAATATCTTATACACAGTGTAAGGGGATAAATAATATGTACATAAAGATATGAATGAGTGATGGTGCAGAGCAGCATAGGCAAGATACAGTAGATGGTATCGAGTACAGTATATACATATGAGATGAGTATGTAAACAAAGTGGCATAGTTAAAGTGGCTAGTGATACCTGTATTACATAAGGATGCAGTAGATGATAGAGTACAGTATATACATATGAGATGAATAATGTAGGGTATGTAAACATTATATTATGTAGCATTGTTTAAAGTGGCTAGTGATATATTTTACATCCTTTCCCATCAATTCCCATTATTGAAGTGGCTGGAGTTGAGTCAGTGTCAGTGTGTTGGCAGCAGCCACTCAATGTTAGTGGTTGCTGTTTAACAGTCTGATGGCCTTGAGATAGAAGCTGTTTTTCAGTCTCTCGGTCCCAGCTTTGATGCACCTGTACTGACCTCGCCTTCTGGATGATAGCGGGGTGAACAGGCAGTGGCTCGGGTGGTTGTTGTCCTCGATGATCTTTATGGCCTTCCTGTAACATCGGGTGGTGTAGGTGTCCTGGAGGGCAGGTAGTTTGCCCCCGGTGATACGTTGTGCAGACCTCACTACCATCTGGAGAGCCTTACGGTTGAGGGCGGAGCAGTTGCCGTACCAGGCGGTGATACAGCCTGCCCGGATGCTCTCGATTGTGCATCTGTAGAAGTTTGTGAGTGTTTTTGGTGACAAGCCGGAATTTCTTCAGCCTCCTGAGGTTGAAGAGGCGCTGCTGCGCCTTCTTCACGATGCAGTCTGTGTGAGTGGACCAATTTAGTTTGTCTGTGATGTGTATGCCGAGGAACTTAAAACTTACTACCCTCTCCACTACTGTTCCATCAATGTGGATAAGGGGGTGTTCCCTCTGCTGTTTCCTGAAGTCCACAATCATCTCCTTAGTTTTGTTGACGTTGAGTGTGAGGTTATTGTCCTGACACCACACTCCGAGGGCCCTCACCTCCTCCCTGTAGGCCGTCTCGTCGTTGTTGGTAATCAAGCCTACCACTGTTGTGTCGTCCGCAAACTTGATGATTGAGTTGGAGGCGTGCGTTGCCGCGCAGTCGTGGGTGAACAGGGAGTACAGGAGAGGGCTCAGAACGCACCCTTGTGGGGCCCCAGTGTTGAGGATCAGCCGGGTGGAAATGTTGTTGCCTACCCTCACCACCTGGGGGCGGCCCGTCAGGAAGTCCAGTACCCAGTTGCACAGGGCGTGGTCGAGACCCAGGGTCTCGAGCTTCATGACGAGCTTGGAGGGTACTATGGTGTTAAATGCCGAGCTGTAGTCGATGAACAGCATTCTCACATAGGTATTCCTCTTGTCCAGATGGGTTAGGGCAGTGTGCAGTGTGCAGTGTGGTTGAGATTGCGTCGTCTGTGGACCTATTTGGGCGGTAAGCAAATTGGAGTGGGTCTAGGGTGTCAGGAAGGGTGGAGGTGATATGGTCCTTGACTAGTCTCTCAAAGCACTTCATGATGACGGAAGTGGGTGCTACGGGGCGGTAGTCGTTTACATTTACATTTACATTTAAGTCATTTAGCAGACGCTCTTATCCAGAGCGACTTACAAATTGGTGAATTCACCTTCTGACATCCAGTGGAACAGCCACTTTACAATAGTGCATCTAAATCATTAAAGGGGGGTGGTGAGAAGGATTACTTATCTTATCCTAGGTATTCCTTGAAGAGGTGGGGTTTCAGGTGTCTCCGGAAGGTGGTGATTGACTCCGCTGTCCTGGCGTCGTGAGGGAGTTTGTTCCACCATTGGGGGCCAGGGCAGCGAACAGTTTTGACTGGGCTGAGCGGGAACTGTACTTCCTCAATGGTAGGGAGGCGAGCAGGCCAGAGGTGGATGAACGCAGTGCCCTTGCTTGGGTGTAGGGCCTGATCAGAGCCTGGAGGTACTGCGGTGCCGTTCCCCTCACAGCTCCGTAGGCAAGCACCATGGTCTTGTAGCGGATGCGAGCTTCAACTGGAAGCCAGTGGAGAGAGCGGAGGAGCGGGGTGACGTGAGAGAACTTGGGAAGGTTGAACACCAGACGGGCTGCCGGCGTTCTGGATGAGTTGTAGGGGTTTAATGGCACAGGCAGGGAGCCCAGCCAACAGCGAGTGCAGTAATCCAGACGGAGATGACGTTTAGCTCAG
>NW_027002107.1:0-6718 GCF_036934945.1 Oncorhynchus masou masou
TGCTGTTGGTTCAACCAGTGGAACATTAGACCCAGGATACTACTGCTGGTGCTGTTGGTACAACCAGTGGAACATTAGACCCAGGATACTACTGCTGTTGCTGTTGGTTCAACCAGTGGAACATTAGACCCAGGATACTACTGCTGCTGCTGTTGGTTCAACCAGTGGAACATTAGACCCAGGATACTACTGCTGGTGCTGTTGGTTCAACCAGTGGAACATTAGACCCAGGATACTACTGCTGCTGCTGTTGGTTCAACCAGTGGAACGTTAGACCCAGGATACACCATCAAAGGGTAAATTGACAAGATGGGTTAAAATGCATTGTGGAGAATGGTCTATAGAATAGGATTTGATTAAAAAGTAATAAAATAGATTAGATTATAAATGAATCGAGCAAATCAAAGGAAATTGGAGCTAATTCATTCCCAATGCTTTGAGACATTTCTCTGATGAATGGATGAATGGATGAATGAAAGACATTTTTATTTTAGTGTCAAATCGCCATTTGGCAACTCATCCCTTATGGGATTAATTGACACATAAACAAATATTACAAGACTTCACTATGGTAATTAAATTATAATTCTTCTTCCGGTGTTCTCTGCATTGTGCATCACATAAAGAGTAGAAAACAAAACTCAGGTTGAAATCAATACATAATAGTAAATTACATCCCCAGAGCAGTAAAATAATATACATACATACATACACACTGTATACATACACACTGTATACATACATACATACATACATACATACATACATACATACATACATACATACATACATACATACATACATACATACATACATACATACATACATACATACATACATACATACATACATACATACATACATACATACATACATACATACGTACATAACGTACATACATACATACATACACATTGTATACATACATACATACATACATACATACATACATACATACATACATACATACATACATACATACATACATACTACATTTACAGCTCTTATCCAGAAGCGACTTACAAATTAGTGAATTCACCTTCTGACATCCAGTGGAACAGCCACTTTACAATAGTGCATCTAAATCATTAAGGGGGGGGTGAGAAGGATTACTTATCCTATCCTAGGTATTCCTTGAAGAGGTGGGGTTTCAGGTGTCTCCGGAAGGTGGTGATTGACTCCGCTGTCCTGGCGTCGTGGGGAGTTTGTTCCACCATTGGGGGGCCAGAGCAGCGAACAGTTTTGACTGGGCTGAGCGGGAACTGTACTTCCTCAATGGTAGGGAGGCGAGCAGGCCAGAGGTGGATGAACGCAGTGCCCTTGCTTGGGTGTAGGGCCTGATCAGAGCCTGGAGGTACTGCGGTGCCGTTCCCCTCACAGCTCCGTAGGCAAGCACCATGGTCTTGTAGCGGATGCGAGCTTCAACTGGAAGCCAGTGGAGAGAGCGGAGGAGCGGGGTGACGTGAGAGAACTTGGGAAGGTTGAACACCAGACGGGCTGCGGCGTTCTGGATGAGTTGTAGGGGTTTAATGGCACAGGCAGGGAGCCCAGCCAACAGCGAGTTGCAGTAATCCAGACGGGAGATGACAAGTGCCTGGATTAGGACCTGCGCCGCTTCCTGTGAGGCAGGGTCGTACTCTGCGGATGTTGTAGAGCATGAACCTACAGGAACGGGCCACCGCCATGATGTTGGTTGAGAACGACAGGGTGTTGTCCAGGATCACGCCAAGGTTCTTAGCGCTCTGGGAGGAGGACACAATGGAGTTGTCAACCGTGATGGCGAGATCATGGAGCGGGCAGTCCTTCCCCGGGAGGAAGAGCAGCTCCGTCTTGCCGAGGTTCAGCTTGAGGTGGTGATCCGTCATCCACACTGATATGTCTGCCAGACATGCAGAGATGCGATTCGCCACCTGGTCATCAGAAGGGGAAAGGAGAAGAGAGACCATGTGAGGTTATGACAGAGCCAAGTGACTTGGTGTATAGCGAGAATAGGAGAGGGCCTAGAACAGAGCCCTGGGGGACACCAGTGGTGAGAGCGCGTGGCGAGGAGACAGATTCTCGCCACGCCACCTGGTAGGAGCGACCTGTCAGGTAGGGACGCAATCCAAGCGTGGCCGCGCCGGAGATGCCAACTCGGAGAGGGTGGGAGGAGGATCTGATGGTTCACAGTATCGAAGACAGCCGATAGGTCTAGAAGGATGAGAGCAGAGGAGAGAGTTAGCTTTAGCAGTGCGGAGCGCCTCCGTGATACAGAGAGAAGAGCAGTCTCAGTTGAATGACTAGTCTTGAAACCTGACTGATTTGGATCAAGAAGGTCATTCTGAGAGAGATAGCGGGAGAGCTGGCCAAGGACGGCACGTTCAAGAGTTTTGGAGAGAAAGAAAGAAGGGATACTGGTCTGTAGTTGTTGACATCGGAGGGATCGAGTGTAGGTTTTTTCAGAAGGGTGCAACTCTCGCTCTCTTGAAGACGGAAGGACGTAGCCAGCGGTCAGGGATGAGTTGATGAGCGAGGTGAGGTAAGGAGAAGGTCTCCGGAAATGGTCTGGAGAATGAGAGGAGGGATAGGGTCAAGCGGGCAGGTTGTTGGGCGGCCGGCCGTCACAAGAAGCGAGATTTCATCTGGAGAGAGAGGGAGAAGCAAAGAGGTCAGAGCACAGGGTAGGGCAGTGTGAGCAGAACCAGCGGTGTCGTTTGACTTAGCAAACGAGGATCGGATGTCGTCGACCTTCCTTTCAAAATGGTTGACGAAGTCATCTGCAGAGAGGGAGGAGGGGGAGGGGGAGGAGGATTCAGGAGGGAGGAGAAGGTGGCAAAGAGCTTCCTAGGGTTAGAGGCAGATGCTTGGAATTTAGAGTGGTAGAAAGTGGCTTTAGCAGCAAAGACAGAGGAGGAAAATGTAGAGAGGAGGGAGTGAGAAAGGATGCCAGGTCCGCAGGGAGGCGGAGTTTTCCTCCATTTCCGCTCGGCTGCCCCGGAGCTCTGTTCTGTGAGCTCGCAATGAGTCGTCGAGCCACGGAGCGGGGAGGGGAGGACCGAGCGGCCTGGAGGATAGGGGACATAGAGAGTCAAAGGATGCAGAAAGGGAAGAGAGGAGGGTTGAGGAGGCAGAATCAGGAGATAGGTTGGAGAAGGTATGAGCAGAGGGAAGAGATGATAGGATGGAAGAGGAGAGAGTAGCGGGGGAGAGAGAGCGAAGGTTGGGACGGCGCGATACCATCCGAGTAGGGGCAGTGTGGGAAGTGTTGGATGAGAGCGAGAGGGAAAAGGATACAAGGTGGTGGTCGGAGACTTGGAGGGGAGTTGCAATGAGGTTAGTGGAAGAACAGCATCTAGTAAAGATGAGGTCGGCGTATTGCCTGCCTTGTGAGTAGGGGGGGGAAGGTGAGAGGGTGAGGTCAAAAGAGGAGAGGAGTGGAAAGAAGGAGGCAGAGAGGAATGAGTCAAAGGTAGACGTGGGGAGGTTAAAGTCGCCCAGGACTGTGAGAGGTGAGCCGTCCTCAGGAAAGGAGCTTATCAAGGCATCAAGCTCATTGATGAACTCTCCGAGGGAACCTGGAGGGCGATAAATGATAAGGATGTTAAGCTTGAAAGGGCTGGTAACTGTGACAGCATGGAATTCAAAGGAGGCGATAGACAGATGGGTAAGGGGAGAGAGAGAGAATGACCACTTGGGAGAGATGAGGATCCCGGTGCCACCACCCCGCTGACCAGAAGCTCTCGGGTGTGCGAGAACACGTGGGCGGACGAAGAGAGAGCAGTAGGAGTAGCAGTGTTATCTGTGGTGATCCATGTTTCCGTCAGTGCCAAGAAGTCGAGGACTGGAGGGAGGCATAGGCTGAGATGAACTCTGCCTTGTTGGCCGCAGATCGGCAGTTCCAGAGGCTACCGGAGACCTGGAACTCCACGTGGGTCGTGCGCGCTGGGACCACCAGATTAGGGTGGCCGCGGCCACGCGGTGTGGAGTGTTTGTATGGTCTGTGCAGAGAGGAGAACAGGGATAGATAGACACATAGTTGACAGGCTACAGAAGAGGCTACGCTAATGCAAAGGAGATTGGAATGACAAGTGGACTACACGTCTCGAATGTTCAGAAAGTTAAGCTTACGTAGCAAGAATCTTATTGACTAAAATGATTGAAATGATACAGTACTGCTGGAGTAGGCTAGCTGGTAGTGGCTGCGATGTTGACACTACACTAATCAAGTCGTTCCGTCGAGTGTAATAGTTTCTACAGTGCTGCTATTCGGGGGCTAGCTGGCTAGCTAGCAGGTTGATTGCGTTACGTTACCTTAAAAGAACGACAATAGCTGGCTAGCTAACCTAGAAAATCGCTCTAGGCTACACAATTGTCTTAGATACAAAGACGGCTATGTAGCTAGCTAGCTACGATCAAACAAATCAAACCGTTGTACTGTAATAGTTTCTACAGTGCTGCTATTCGGGGGCTAGCTGGCTAGCTACGTTAAGAACAACAATAGCTGGCCAGCTAACCTAGAAAATCACTCTAGACTACACAATTGTCTTAGAAACAAAGACGGCTATGTAGCTGGCTAGCTATAATCAAACAAATCAAACCGTTGTACTGTAATGAAGTGAAATGAAAATGTGATACTACCTGTGGAGCGACGCGGAATGTTGACCGGGTAGTTGAAGTTCAATTCGGTAGAGGTTGGCTAGCTGTTGGCTAGCTGTTGGCTAGCTAGCTAGCAGCATCTCCTACGTTAAGGACGACAAATAGCTGGCTAGCTAACCTCGGTAAATTAAGATAATCACTCTAAGTCTACACACTCTAAACTACACAATTATCTTGGATACGAAGACAGCGAAGACAACTATGTAGCTAGCTGACACTACGCTAATCGAGTCGTTCAGTTGAGTGTAATAGTTTCTACAGTGCTGGTGGACAGTGGATGTTAGCTAGCTGCTTAGCTAGCTGCAGGGCAGATACGTTAGACCACGATAATTTATACCATGCAAACATACATACATACACACTGTATACATACATACATACATACATACATACATACATACATACATACACATACATACATACATACATACATACATACATACATACACACTGTATACATACATACATACATACATACATACATACATACATACATACATACATACATACATACATACATACATACATACATACATACATACATACATACATACATACATACATACATACATACATACATAAATACATACATACATACATACATACATACATACATACATACATACATACATACATACATACATACATACATACATACATACATACATACATACATACATACACATACATACATACATACATACATACATATAACACATACATACACACATACATACATATAAAGATACATATATACATAGACATACATATAAAGATAAAGAAAGAAAGAAAGAAAGAAAGAAAGAAAAGAAAGAAATGGAAGTCCCTCTGAACCCAGTCTGGCACAAAGAGAAGATTCATATGGGACACAATACACACTCTACGTATACACGCCATTAACCACATAGAGGATTCATATGGGAGACAATACACACTCTACATATACACGCCATTAACCATAGAAGATTCATATGGGAGACAATACGCACTCTACATACACACGCTACACAACTACATAGAAGATTCATATGAGACAATACACACTCTACACCACATGTCCTTGAGATAATTAATACTCTACATCACACGCCATAGAGGATTCATATGGGAGACAACCACACTCATACACACGCCATTAACTACATAGAAGATTCATGGGAGACAATACACACTCTCCCAATATCGCCATTAACACATAGAAGATTCATATGGGAGACAATGCGCATACATACACACGCCATTAACCACATACATATGGGAGACAATACGCACTCTACATACACACGCCATTAACCACATAGAAGATTCATATGGGAGACAATACACACTCTACATACACACGCCATTAACCACATAGAAGATTCATATGGGAGACAATACACACTCTACATACACACGCCATTAACCACATAGAAGATTCATATGGGAGACAATACACACTCTACATACACACGCCATTAACCACATAGAAGATTCATATGGGAGACAATACACACTCTACATACACACGCCATTAACCACATAGAGGATTCATATGGGAGACAATACGCACTCTACATACACACGCCATTAACCACATAGAAGATTCATATGGGAGACAATACGCACTCTACATACACACGCCATTAACCACATAGAAGATTCATATGGGAGACAATACACACTCTACATACACACGCCATTAACCACATAGAGGATTCATATGGGAGACAATACGCACTCTACATACACACGCCATTAACCACATAGAAGATTCATATGGGAGACAATACACACTCTACATACACACGCCATTAACCACATAGAAGATTCATATGGGAGACAATACGCACTCTACATACACACGCCATTAACCACATAGAAGATTCATATGGGAGACAATACACACTCTACATACACACGCCATTAACCACATAGAGGATTCATATGGGAGACAATACGCACTCTACATACACACGCCATTAACCACATAGAAGATTCATATGGGAGACAATACACACTCTACATACACACGCCATTAACCACATAGAAGATTCATATGGGAGACAATACACACTCTACATACACACGCCATTAACCACAT
>NW_027002108.1:0-6717 GCF_036934945.1 Oncorhynchus masou masou
AACTCCAGTCTCACTCTGTAACTCCAGTCTATAGTCTCATGATGGAACTCCAGTCTATAGTCTCACGATGGAACTCCAGTCTACAGTCTCACTATGTAACTCCAGTCTATAGTCTCAATCTGTAACTCCAGTCTCACTCTGTAACTCCAGTCTCACTCTGTAACTCCAGTCTCACTCTGTAACTCCAGTCTCACTCTGTAACTCCAGTCTCACTCTGTAACTCCAGTCTATAGTATCACTCTGTAACTCCAGTCTATAGTCCACTCTGTAACTCCAGTCTATAGTCTCACTCTGTAACTCCAGTCTCACTCATCTGTAACTCCAGTCTATAGTCTCACTCTGTAACTCCAGTCTATAGTCTCACTATGTAACTCCAGTCTCGACTCTGTAACTCCAGTCTCACTCTGTAACTCCAGTCTATAGTCTCACCACTGTAACTCCAGTCTCACTCTGTAACTCCAGTCTATAGTCTCACTCTGTAACTCCAGTCTCCCACTCTGTAACTCAGTCTCACTCTGTAACTCCAGTCTATAGTCTCACTCTGTAACTCCAGTCTCACTCTGTAACTCCAGTCTCACTCTGTAACTCCAGTCTATAGTCTCACTATGTAACTCCAGTCTATAGTCTCACTCTGTAACTCCAGTCTCACTCTGTAACTCCAGTCTCACTCTGTAACTCCAGTCTCACTCTGTAACTCCAGTCTCACTCTGTAACTCCAGTCTCACTCTGTAACTCCAGTCTATAGTCTCACTCTGTAACTCCAGTCTCACTCTGTAACTCCAGTCTCACTCTGTAACTCCAGTCTACAGTCTCACTATGTAACTCCAGTCTATAGTCTCAATCTGTAACTCCAGTCTCACTCTGTAACTCCAGTCTATAGTCTCACTCTGTAACTCCAGTCTCAATCTGTAACTCCAGTCTCACTCTGTAACTCCAGTCTCACTCTGTAACTCCAGTCTCACTCTGTAACTCCAGTCTCACTCTGTAACTCCAGTCTATAGTATCATTCTGTAACTCCAGTCTCACTCTGTAACTCCAGTCTCACTCTGTAACTCCAGTCTCACTCTGTAACTCCAGTCTATAGTCTCACTCTGTAACTCCAGTCTATAGTCTCATTCTGTAACTCCAGTCTCACTCTGTAACTCCAGTCTCACTCTGTAACTCCAGTCTATAGTCTCACTCTGTAACTCCAGTCTCACTACTGTAACTCAGTCTCTAGTCTCACTCTGTAACTCCAGTCTCACTCTGTAACTCCAGTCTATAGTCTCACTCTGTAACTCCAGTCTATAGTCTCACTCTGTAACTCCAGTCTCACTCTGTAACTCCAGTCTATAGTCTCACTCTGTAACTCCAGTCTATAGTCTCACTCTGTAACTCCAGTCTATAGTCTCACTCTGTAACTCCAGTCTATAGTCTCACTCTGTAACTCCAGTCTATAGTCTCACTCTGTAACTCCAGTCTCACTCTGTAACTCCAGTCTGTAGTCTCACTCTGTAACTCCAGTCTCACTCTGTAACTCCAGTCTATAGTCTCACTCTGTAACTCCAGTCTATAGTCTCACTCTGTAACTCCAGTCTATAGTCTCACTCTGTAACTCCAGTCTCACTCTGTAGCTCCAGTCTATAGTCTCACTCTGTAACTCCAGTCTCTAGTCTCACTCTGTAACTCCAGTCTCACTCTGTAACTCCAGTCTCACTCTGTAACTCCAGTCTCACTCTGTAACTCCAGTCTATAGTCTCACTCTGTAACTCCAGTCTATAGTCTCACTCTGTAACTCCAGTCTCACTCTGTAACTCCAGTCTCACTCTGTAACTCCAGTCTCACTCTGTAACTCCAGTCTATAGTCTCATTCTGTAACTCCAGTCTCACTCTGTAACTCCAGTCTCACTATTTAACTCCAGTCTATAGTCTCACTCTGTAACTCCAGTCTCACTCTGTAACTCCAGTCTCACTCTGTAACTCCAGTCTCACTCTGTACTCCAGTCTCACTATGTAACTCCAGTCTATAGTCTCACTCTGTAACTCCAGTCTATAGTCTCACTCTGTAACTCCAGTCTCACTCTGTACTCCAGTCTCACTATGTAACTCCAGTCTATAGTCTCACTCTGTAACTCCAGTCTATAGTCTCACTCTGTAACTCCAGTCTATAGTCTCACTCTGTAACTCCAGTCTCATTCTGTAACTCCAGTCTCACTCTGTAACTCCAGTCTATAGTCCCACTCTGTAACTCCAGTCTCACTCTGTAACTCCAGTCTATAGTCTCACTCTGTAACTCCAGTCTATAGTCTCACTCTGTAACTCCAGTCTATAGTCTCACTCTGTAACTCCAGTCTCACTCTGTAACTCCAGTCTATAGTCTCACTCTGTAACTCCAGTCTACAGTCTCACTATGTAACTCCAGTCTATAGTCTCACTCTGTAACTCCAGTCTAAGTCTCACTCTGTAACTCCAGTCTATAGTCTCACTCTGTAACTCCAGTCTCACTCTGTAACTCCAGTCTCACTCTGTAACTCCAGTCTCACTATGTAACTCCAGTCTATAGTCTCACTCTGTAACTCCAGTCTCACTCTGTAACTCCAGTCTATAGTCTCACTCTGTAACTCCAGTCTATAGTCTCACTCTGTAACTCCAGTCTCACTCTGTAACTCCAGTCTCACTCTGTAACTCCAGTCTCACTCTGTAACTCCAGTCTATAGTCTCACTCTGTAACTCCAGTCTCACTCTGTAACTCCAGTCTCACTCTGTAACTCCAGTCTATAGTCTCACTCTGTAACTCCAGTCTCACTCTGTAACTCCAGTCTATAGTCTCACTCTGTAACTCCAGTCTATAGTCTCACTCTGTAACTCCAGTCTATAGTCTCACTCTGTAACTCCAGTCTATAGTCTCACTCTGTAACTCCAGTCTATAGTCTCACTCTGTAACTCCAGTCTATAGTCTCACTCTGTAACTCCAGTCTAAGTCTCACTCTGTAACTCCAGTCTATAGTCTCACTCTGTAACTCCAGTCTCACTCTGTAACTCCAGTCTCACTCTGTAACTCCAGTCTCACTCTGTAACTCCAGTCTATAGTCTCACTCTGTAACTCCAGTCTCACTCTGTAACTCCAGTCTATAGTCTCACTCTGTAACTCCAGTCTCACTCTGTAACTCCAGTCTATAGTCTCACTCTGTAACTCCAGTCTCACTCTGTAACTCCAGTCTATAGTCTCACTCTGTAACTCCAGTCTCACTCTGTAACTCCAGTCTCACTCTGTAACTCCAGTCTCAATCTGTAACTCCAGTCTCACTCTGTAACTCCAGTCTCACTCTGTAACTCCAGTCTATAGTCTAACTATGTAACTCCAGTCTATAGTCTCACTATGTAACTCCAGTCTCACTCTGAAATTCCAGTCTTACTCTGTAACTCCAGTCTATAGTCTCACTCTGTAACTCCAGTCTCACTATGTAACTCCAGTCTATAGTCTCACTCTGTAACTCCAGTCAAACTCTGTAACTCCAGTCTATAGTCTCACTCTGTAATTCCAGTCTCACTCTGTAGCTCCAGTCTATAGTCTCACTCTGTAACTCCAGTCTATAGTCTCACTCTGTAACTCCAGTCTATAGTCTCACTCTGTAGCTCCAGTCTATAGTCTCACTCTGTAACTACCAGTCTCACGCTGTAACTCCAGTCTATAGTCTCACTCTGTAACTCCAGCCTCACTCTGTAACTCCAGTCTATAGTCTCACTCTGTAACTCCAGTCTCACTCTGTAACTCCAGTCTATAGTCTCACTCTGTAACTCCAGTCTCACTCTGTAACTCCAGTCTATAGTCTCACTCTGTAACTCCAGTCTATAGTCTCACTCTGTAACTCCAGTCTATAGTCTCACTCTGTAACTCCAGTCTCACTCTGTAGCTCCAGTCTATAGTCTCACTCGTAACTCCAGTCTATAGTCTCACTCTGTAACTCCAGTCTCACTCTGTAACTCCAGTCTATAGTCTCACTATGTAACTCCAGTCTATAGTCTCACTCTGTAACTCCAGTCTATAGTCTCACTCTAACTCCAGTCTATAGTCTCACTATGTAACTCCAGTCTCACTCTGTAAATCCAGTCTATAGTCTCACT
Organism: Oncorhynchus masou masou; assembly: GCF_036934945.1. NCBI lineage: Eukaryota > Metazoa > Chordata > Actinopteri > Salmoniformes > Salmonidae > Oncorhynchus > Oncorhynchus masou. The sequence continues at coordinate 4,105 of NW_027002108.1, forward strand.
CTGTAAGTCATAGCTACTCCCTCTGTGGTCATTGCCTCTCCTACATCCAGTCAACGGCAGTACAGGGTGTAATTCCTGTGTTTACACTGGTGTTGCCAGAGAACACAGTTGAGATAAGGAGCGTCAGGTGGCTCGAGGAAACAATTCAAATATCTTCAAACAAAGTCACAACCTCCTCTCACCTCTCTACCCACAGGCCCCTTTCTGCACAATACACACTTTCATGTCCTTGGAAAACAACAGTGCCACATATATATACACACACACACACACACACACACACACACACACACACACACACACACACACACACACACACACACACACACACACACACACACACACACACACACACAGGAGTAGCTTTATAAAACACCACACTGATAAACTACTAATCAGGTTCTGGAGTCTATATGGTAATGAGCTTCCTCTTGAGTGGATGATATATCACTTAGTGACTGCTGGGATTTAAAAGGTGGGTGATTAACAACAAATATTGTGGCTAAAAACATCATTAACGACTGAGTGAGTGTCAGTGTGTACTGGTGGGGATGGCTCATTGCTCCCGAGTGGTTCTCCCACAATCTGACAGGTCAGTAGCAGAGACTGGTTCTCCCTCAATCGGACAGCTCAGTAGCAGAGACTGGTTCTCCCTCAATCTGACAGGTCAGTAGCAGAGACTGGTTCTCCCACAATCGGACAGCTCAGTAGCAGAGACTGGTTCTCCCACAATCGGACAGCTCAGTAGCAGAGACTGGTTCTCCCAGCAATCTGAGTGGGAGGTAGGAAGAGACAGCTCAGTAACAGAGTGGGAGGTAGGAAGAGACAGCTCAGTAACAGAGTGGGAGGTAGGAAGAGACAGCTCAGTAACAGAGTGGGAGGTAGGAAGCGACAGCTCAGTAACAGAGTGGGAGGTAGGAAGCAGACAGCTCAGTAGCAGAGTGGGAGGTAGGAAGAGACAGCTCAGTAACAGAGTGGGAGGTAGGAAGAGAGGTAGAGTGGGAGGTAGGAAGAGACAGCTCAGTAACAGAGTGGGAGGTAGGAAGCGAGGGAGAAACTTCTGTATGCGTGATGTCTACTGTTAATTTTTATTGTTTATTTCACTTTATATATTATCTACCTTACTTGCTTTGGCAATGTTAACACATGTTACCCATGCCAATAAAGCCCCTTAAATTGAATTGAAATAAGAGTGACAAAGAAAATCTGCCTCTGAGACACATGGTCCTTTACATCTAAGAATGAAGAAAAGACACATTTACCCTCAAATCCCATGTCTGCGTGACGTCAGTTGAATCAATGGAAAAACAGACTTTAAATCGCCTGCATTGAGAATAGTGACAGTAGAAAAACTGCATCATGATTCTACCCTCAACAACATGTTCGCCACACTGTTTCACCCTGGCTGGAATGTAATGTAAACGAGAACAGGGAAAGAAAAACCCACCACAAAGAGTATGCTTCCAAATGACACACTACCATCCCTATGGACCCTGGTTACAAATAGTGCACTATAAAGGGAATGGGGTGCCATTTGGGACACAGGCATGCTGTGTTCTCAGCTCAATCTTCTACACCAATCACACCAACCAGACATCTGACCCATACAGTACACTACCTCCCCTATTGTCCTTTAGCCTGACAGCTCTTCACAACAACAACAAAAAAATCACACAAACACAGCTCTTTCTCAGCACAAGAGATGAAAACAGTTGAAGAGGCACAGAGCCTTTACTAGCTGCTGGTACAGATGACGTTTGTAGGCCTCATCTGCTGGTACAGATGACGTTTGCCGTCTCTCCCCTGCACCCCAAACACACACCACCGGAGCGGAGGAGAGAGTTTACTGTAGAATTTACAACCAAATTCTACGAGTTTTTAATGTAAACAAAGAGAGAGACACAACAATGTGCAGCATTGAGAGGAAGATTAAATGTGTCCACAGAGAGAACTGGGGTGAGGAAGAACAGCGAGACACAGAGACAGAGAGAGAGAGAGAGAGAGAGAGACAGAGAGAGAGAGAGAGAGATACAGTGAGAGACTGAGATACAGAGAGAGATACAGAGAGAGAGAGAGAGAGAGAGACTGAGAGAGAGACTGAGAGATACAGAGAGAGAGAGAGAGAGAGACTGAGAGAGAGACTGAGAGAGAGACAGAGAGAGAGAGACAGAGAGAGACAGAGACAGAGACTGAGAGATGAGAGAGACGAGAGAGAGAGAGACTGAGAGAGAGACTGAGAGAGAGACACAGAGAGAGACTGAGAGACAGCAGAGAGAGATACAGAGAGAGAGAGAGAGAGACTGAGAGAGAGACTGAGAGAGAGACAGAGAGAGAGACAGAGAGAGAGACAGGGCAGAGACTGAGAGACAGAGAGAGAGATACAGAGAGAGAGAGACAGAGAGAGACAGAGAGAGAGAGACAGAGAGAGAGATACAGAGAGAGACAGAGAGAGACAGAGAGAGACTGAGAGACAGAGAGAGAGAGATACAGAGAGAGACAGAGAGAGATACAGAGAGAGATACAGAGAGAGAGACAGAGAGAGAGATACAGAGAGAGATACAGAGAGAGATACAGAGAGAGATACAGAGAGAGAGATACAGAGAGAGACAGAGA
>NW_027002109.1:0-6717 GCF_036934945.1 Oncorhynchus masou masou
GTCAGATAAAGTAGGTCTTATACTCACAGTCAGATACAGTAGGTCTCATATTCACAGTCAGATACAGTAGGTCTCATATTCCCAGTCAGATACAGTAGGTCTCATACTCCTAGTCAGATACAGTAGGTCTCATATTCCCAGTCAGATACAGTAGGTCTCAAACTCCCAGTCAGATACAGTAGGTCTCAAACTCCCAGTCAGATACAGTAGGTCTTATGCTCCCAGTCAGATACAGTAGGTCTTATACTCCCAGTCAGATACAGTAGGTCTCATACTCCTAGTCAGATACAGTAGGTCTCATACTCCCAGTCAGATACAGTAGGTCTTATGCTCCCAGTCAGATACAGTAGGTCTTATGCTCCCAGTCAGATACAGTAGGTCTTATGCTCCCAGTCAGATACAGTAGGTCTCATACTCCCAGTCAGATACAGTAGGTCTTATGCTCCCAGTCAGATACAGTAGGTCTTATACTCCCAGTCAGATACAGTAGGTCTTATACTCCCAGTCAGATACAGTAGGTCTTATACTCCTAGTCAGATACAGTAGGTCTTATACTCCCAGTCAGATACAGTAGGTCTTATACTCCCAGTCAGATACAGTAGGTCTTATACTCCCAGTCAGATACAGTAGGTCTTATACTCCCAGTCAGATACAGTAGGTCTTATACTCCCAGTCAGATACAGTAGGTCTCATACTCCCAGTCAGATACAGTAGGTCTTATACTCCCAGTCAGATACAGTAGGTCTCATACCCAGTCAGATACAGTAGGTCTCATACTCCCAGTCAGATACAGTAGGTCTCATACTCCCAGTCAGATACAGTAGGTCTTATACTCCTAGTCAGATACAGTAGGTCTCAAACTCCCAGTCAGATACAGTAGGTCTCATACTCCCAGTCAGATACAGTAGGTCTTATGCTCCCAGTCAGATACAGTAGGTCTTATACTCAATTCTACAGTAACCAGTTGACAGTCCTGCTGACACTGTTGACAACATCTCTCTTGCTCTCAGTGGTAATCGTATCAAACTGTCAATACTGCAGTCTTCATCCTTGTTACATCTTGAGTCAAGATGGACTGGTATAAGTTGCAACCAACCCTAAAGAGCAATTGTTCTTTTTTTCCCATTTCTCAGCCAATCGCAATTTCCAATGTGTTGGGATACATCTTACTTTAACCCTGAACCTGACCCAAAAATAACCTGAAAGCTGTTACCCATCAACAGAGTTACAGTTGATAGTTTGTTGATAGATCTGTAGAACACATATAGGGAACTATCCAAATATAGTGTGACCAAACAATGGGATAGAAGATTATCTAGATGTTTTCTAAAATCTCTGGTATTCCGTTCACACTGTCCAGTAACAGTACATTACTATCTTCACTCCTCTAACCAGGCTAACAACTGCTGTTAGTGGTCCTGCCGATGACAGAGTGGGGTTTCCAGTCGGAGCTGCCTGTGTAATGTTTATCCCAAACGAGTCTCACACTCCTCTGCTACGGCTGTGTGTGTCCTCTGTGTGTGTGTGTTGCTCTGCTACTGTTTGATCAATACCTGGCACAGACGCCAGCTGCTTGTCCTCCCCCTGTACTCTACTGCTGCAGTGCCTCACTGTTAGAGAGCAGCAGGAGTTGGATGGATGGAGACTACTTGGAGGACTCTGGGTCAACCCTGATAGGGTGTAATAGTGTGTAATAGTGTGTAGTAGTGTGTAGTAGTATGTACTAGTTTATAGTAGTGTGTAGTAATGTGTAGTAGTGTGTAGTAATGTAGTAGTATGTACTGGTTTTAGTAGTGTGTAGTAGTGCGTAGTAGTGTGTAGTAGTGCGTAATAGTGCGCAGTAATGTAGTAGTGTGTAGTAGTTTGTAGTAGTGTGTAATAGTGTGTAATAGTGTGTAGTATTGTATAGTAGTTTGTAGTAGTGTGTAATAGTGTGTAGTATTGTGCAATTGTGTGTAGTAGTGTGTAGTAGTTTGTAATAATGTGTAGTAGTGTGTAGTAGGGTGTAATAATGTGTAATAGTGTGTAGTAGTGTGTAGTCGGGTGTACGTTTGTAATAGTGTGTAGTAGTTTGTAATAGTGTGAAGTAGTGTGTATTAGTGTGTAGTAGTGTGTAATAGTGTGTAGTAGTTTATAATAGTGTGTAGTAGGGTGTAGTAGTGTGTATTGGTGTGTAGTAGTTTATAATAGTGTGTAGTAGGGTGTAATAATGTGTAATAGTGTGTAGTAGTGTGTGTGTGTGTAGTCGGGTGTACGTTTGTAATAGTGTGTAGTAGTTTGTAATAGTGTGAAGTAGTGTGTATTAGTGTGTAGTAGTGTGTAATAGTGTGTAGTAGTTTATAGTGTGTAGTAGGGTGTAGTAGTGTGTATTAGTGTGTAGTAGTTTATAATAGTGTGTAGTAGGGTGTAATAGTGTGTAGTAGTTTATAATAGTGTGTAGTAGTGTGTAATAGTGTGTAGTAGTTTGTAATAATGTGTAGTAGTGTGTAGTGGGGTGTAATAGTGTGTATTAGTAGTTTATAATAGTGTGTAGTAGTGTGTAATAGTGTGTAGTAGTTTGTAATAATGTGTAGTAGTGTGTAGTAGGGTGTAATAGTGTGTATTAGTAGTTTATAATTGTGTGTAGTAGTGTGCAATAGTGTGTAGTAGTGTGTAGTAGGGTGTAATAGTGTGTATTAGTGTGTAGTAGTGTGTAATAGTGTGTAGTAGTTTATAATAGTGCGTAGTAGGGTGTAGTAGTGTGCATTAGTGTGTAGTAGTGTGTAATAGTGTGTAGTAGTGTGTAATAGTGTGTAGTAGTTTATAATAGTGTGTATTAGTGTGGAGTAGTGTGTAATAGTGTGTAGTAGGGTGTAGTAGTGTGTAATAGTGTGTAGTAGTTTGTAATAATGTGTAGTAGTGTGTAGTAGGGTGTAATAGTGTGTATTAGTGTGTAGTAGTGTGTAATAGTGTGTAGTAGTTTATAATAGTGTGTAGTAGGATGTATTAAGGTGTAATAGTGTGTAATAGTGTGTAGTAGTTTGTAATAATGTGTAGTAGTGTGTAGTAGGGTGTAATAGTGTGTATTAGTGTGTAGTAGTGTGTAATACTGTGTAGTAGTTTATAATAGTGTGTAGTACGGTGTAGTAGGGTGTAGTAGTATTAGTCAGACATGTAGAGTAGCTACAGTTTTAACTATGTGTGAAGGTTAAAATGGATGATTTCCTAACTAACTGATTTGAAATCAGTCATTGTCATTAGCTACTGACTAGTTTCTGTTAGCCTGCACTAGTACCCTCAAACTACACTCTGGACCTCAAGACAGTCCACTGCTTTTCTTCATTGTTCCCCTCTAATCCTGGGACACCAGGTGGGTGCAATTAATTATCAGGTAGAAAACCAGCAGGCTCCTAACCATGTTAAGGTCGAATAACCCTGATCTAGTATGCGATTGGGGCTCCATTATGCAACGTGCTTATTGGTGATTATGGGATGACACCAATACAGTGCAGGCTCGGGTGATAGTCCTAGTACCAAATCTATGTGTGAGTTCAAACAGTGCTGGGGAGAGAGATGCAGTGTTGGGGAGAGAGATGCAGTGCTGGGGAGAGAGATGCAGTGCTGGGGAGAGAGATGCAGTGTTGGGGAGAGAGATGCAGTGCTGGGGAGAGAGATGCAGTGCTGGGGAGAGAGATGCAGTGCTGGGGAGAGAGATGCAGTGTTGGGGAGAGAGATGCAGTGCTGGGGAGAGAGATGCAGTGCTGGGGAGAGAGATGCAGTGCTGGGGAGAGAGATGCAGTGCTGGGGAGAGAGATGCAGTGTTAGGGAGAGAGATGGAGTGTCCAGGAGAGAGATGCAGTATTAGGGAGAGATATGCAGTATTGGTGAGAGAGATGCTGTGTTAGGGAGAGAGATGCAGTGTTAGGAGAGAGATGCAGTGTTAGGGAGAGAGATGCAGTGTTAGGGAGAGAGATGCAGTATTAGGGAGAGATATGCAGTATTGGTGAGAGAGATGCCGTGTTAGGGAGAGAGATGCAGTGTTAGGGAAAGAGATGCAGTATTAGGGAGAGAGATGCAGTATTAGGGAGAGAGATGCAGTATTAGGGAGAGAGATGCAGTATTAGGGAGAGAGATGCAGTATTAGGGAGAGAGATGCAGTGTTAGGGAGAGAGATGCAGTGTTCGGGAGAGAGATGCAGTATTGGGGAGAGATATGCAGTATTGGTGAGAGAGATGCGGTGTTAGGGAGAGAGATGCAGTGTTAGGGAGAGAGATGCAGTATAATGGAGAGAGATGCAGTGTTAGGGAGAGAGATGCAGTATTCGGGAGAGAGATGCAGTATTAGGGAGAGAGATGCAGTATTAGGGAGAGAGATGCAGTATAGGTGGGGAGAGATGCAGTGTTAGGGAGAGAGATGCAGTGTTAGGGGAGAGATGCAGTATTAGGGAGAGAGATGCAGTGTTAGGGAGAGAGATGCAGTATTAGGGAGAGAGATGCAGTGCTGGGGAGAGAGATGCAGTATTAGGGAGAGAGATGCAGTGTTAGGGAGAGAGATGCAGTATTAGGGAGAGAGATGCAGTGTTAGGGAGAGAGATGCAGTGTTAGGGAGAGAGATGCAGTGTTAGGGAGAGATGCAGTATTAGGGAGAGAGATGCAGTATTAGGGAGAGAGATGCAGTATAGGTGGGAGAGATGCAGTATTAGGGAGAGAGATGCAGTATAGGTGGGAGAGATGCAGTGTTAGGTGGAGAGATGCAGTGTTAGGGAGAGAGATGCAGTATTAGGGAGAGATGCAGTGCCCAGTGCAGCCTGGCCAACAGAGACCCAACGTCAGCTGACATGCCGTCCGGTCAGACTGAGTCGGGTGTCAAAAAAAGCCCAGTGTCTCCGTCCATGTGAGCATTGTGTCCTCTGTGGCTGGACCCCCGCAGCCCACTGCAACACTAAACAGAGGCATTTTCCTTTTACTGTTATGCAACCGTCCTCCTGTCTGTCTGAAATGTACACACACAGGCGTTGTGTTGCGTTGCGTTCTGTGTGTTTGACGTAGACGTGCCGAGTACAATGGAGGTATTGTATCTGGGGGTTGTAAGCGTGAAGTGGGCTCGCTCACTGATTTCCAATGCAGATATACTCTGGTATCTGGGATGTTAGCACGCTTACAAGTGATCACAATCGCATGGCTCTTTTTGGTTATGCAAATCCTTTAGCCAATATGTGCTTTTGACTTGATTAATGACTAATCCTTTCTACAGGAACTGTCCTGTTCCACAGTTCATGTGAATGCTGGGTCGTGTTCAGTAGGAATAACATGTTTTAACTGTGGTCAATCAGGGAAGTTAGTACCAACTCAACTTGCTCAATAAGAACATAGATTTTCATTTTCCCTTGCAACGTGTACCCTACTACTGAACATAACCCTGTCTGTAAGGGCCTGTCTGTCTGTAAGGGCCTGTCTGTCTGACTGTCGGGCTGTAAGGGCCTGTCTGTCTGTAAGGGCCTGTCTGTCTGTAAGGGCCTGTCTGTCTGACTGTCAGTCTGTAAGGGCCTGTCTGTCTGTAAGGGCCTGTCTGTCTGTAAGGGCCTGTCTGTCTGACTGTCTGTCTGTAAGGAGGTGCCAGGCTGGGAAATTGATAAATGATAACCTGAAAATGACATCACGGTTGTTTTGGACTCAGGGTACCTTGTTGTCCCCTGTCACTGCAGGAACACTGAGAGGTTGTTTGTTTGTGTGTGTTTGTGTGTATCAGGTTGAAAGTGTGTCGGGGTTGACTGTGGTGGCCCTGGATAGTTGATCTTTTAGGCCCATCCACAGTCAGGCTGTCTGGATAGGTGAACATCCACAGTCAGGCTGTCTGGATAGGTGAACATCCACAGTCAGGCTGTCTGGGTAGGTGAACATCCACAGTCAGGCTGTCTGGGTAGGTGAACATCCACAGTCAGGCTGTCTGGATAGGTGAACATCCACAGTCAGGCTGTCTGGATAGGTGAACATCCACAGTCAGGCTGTCTGGGTAGGTGAACATCCACAGTCAGGCTGTCTGGATAGGTGAACATCCACAGTCAGGCTGTCTGGGTAGGTGAACATCCACAGTCAGGCTGTCTGGATAGGTGAACATCCACAGTCAGGCTGTCTGGATAGGTGAACATCCACAGTCAGACTGTCTGGATAGGTGAACATCCACAGTCAGACTGTCTGTATAGGTGAACATCCACAGTCAGGCTGTCTGGATAGTTGAACATCCACAGGTGAATTGGGGTCAGAGTACGGGCAATTCCAGTGTTATGGATGTGACATTTGCATGCAAAATCACAAACTAAATGGCTCACAGAATTGACATACAAAGCAGTAAAGAAATGTGTGTGTTATAGTACCACTGGGGGGACCGTATACCCCCCAAAACACACTACTAAATATTGGCACTGGGGGGACCGTATACCCCAAAAAACACACTACTAAATATTGGCACTGGGGGACCGTATACCCCAAAAACACACTACTAAATATTGGCACTGGGGGACCGTATACCCCAAAAACACACTACTAAATATTGGCACTGGGGGACCGTATACCCAAAAACACACTACTAAATATTGGCACTGGGGGGACCGTATACCCAAAAACACACTACTAAATATTGGCTCTGGGGGGACCGTATACCCCAAAAACACACTACTAAATATTGGCTCTGGGGGGACCGTATACCCAAAAACACACTACTAAATATTGGCTCTGGGGG
>NW_027002110.1:0-6716 GCF_036934945.1 Oncorhynchus masou masou
TGGCCAGCTCTCCCGCTATCTCTCTCAGAATGACCTTCTTGATCCAAATCAGTCAGGTTTCAAGACTAGTCATTCAACTGAGACTGCTCTTCTCTGTATCACGGAGGCGCTCCGCACTGCTAAAGCTAACTCTCTCTCCTCTGCTCTCATCCTTCTAGACCTATCGGCTGCCTTCGATACTGTGAACCATCAGATCCTCCTCTCCACCCTCTCCGAGTTGGGCATCTCCGGCGCGGCCCACGCTTGGATTGCGTCCTACCTGACAGGTCGCTCCTACCAGGTGGCGTGGCGAGAATCTGTCTCCTCGCCACGCGCTCTCACCACTGATGTCCCCCAGGGCTCTGTTCTAGGCCCTCTCCTGTTCTCGCTATACACCAAGTCACTTGGCTCTGTCATAACCTCACATGGTCTCTCCTATCATTGCTATGCAGACGACACACAATTAATCTTCTCCTTTCCCCCTTCTGATGACCAGGTGGCGAATCGCATCTCTGCATGTCTGGCAGGCATATCAGTGTGGATGACGGACCTCAAGCTGAACCTCGGCCCAAGGCCAGGCTGCTCTTCCTCCCGGGGAAGGACTGCCCGTTCCATGATCTCGCCATCACGGTTGACAACTCCATTGTGTCCCCCTCCCAGAGCGCTAAGAACCTTGCGTGATCCTGGACGACACCCTGTCGTTCTCAGCTAACATCAAGGCGGTGGCCCGTTCCTGTAGGTTCATGTGCTCTACAACAGGGGTGTCAAAGTCAAATGGACGGAGGGCCAAATAAAAATTTAGCTACAAGCCGAGGGCCGGACTGTTCGAATGTTCATTGAAAAATTTTTAAATGACGCATATAGTCTAGTGAACCTAATTGAACCTACTGAAAACCTAACAAATATATTCCAATATGATCAGATAAATAAAGCAATATTTTCTTATGGCTCTGTCAGTAATCTTTAATTTTCAACAGACACAAAAAGACAAATTTCCTTTATATAAAAATCCCCATAACATGAACATTAAATGAAAGAAACCGGTATTCAAGGCACCCATCAGTAGCCTATATTTTCTATTTTAGCAAAAGTGGGCTAAATTTACTTCAAAGAAAAAAACAATAATAGCAATTTTCTATCATCCACTCAACTGAAATATTTTTAAAATATAATTGGATTGAAATACCTTGTGATTTGGCTTTTTTGAACAGAGCCTGTCGAGATTTGAGGCCTCGTTTTAATTCCTCTGCCTTTTGTAGCCTTTGTTCCATGTCCATATTCTTGTTTTTGTCCCGTGTTTCGTTTCATAATGTCGTCTCAGATTATACTCTTTCAGTACCGCCACACTTTCTCCACACAGAAGACACACAGGTTTTCCAGCTACCTCCCGTGAACATATACTCCGACTCCCACCTTGTTTGAAACCCCCGGTTCTCAGTGTCCACCTTCCGTTTTGCCATTTTTGATGGGTATCTGAAAGTTAATTTTACTGTGATGCTGACGACTGCTGTGCCAATAAATATTGAAATGAAGCAGCCTACTGCTCGGTGCAAGGCCACCGTTGCATTGTGGGAAATGTAGTATTGGTGCGTGTAAAAGATCTGCGGGCTGCCGGCTTGCTGCGGTCTGCGGGCCGGTTCTAATAATAAATCAAGATCATCCAGGGGCCGTAAAAAACCTTCTACGCGGGCCGGATGTGGCCCGCGGGCCTTGACTCTGACATATGTGCTCTACAACATCCCAGAGTACGACCCTGCCTCACACAGGAGCGGCGCAGGTCCTAATCCAGGCACTTGTCATCTCCGTCTGGATTACCTGCAACTCGCTGTTGGCTGGGCTCCCTGCCTGTGCCATTAAGCCCCTACAACTCATCCAGACGCGCAGCCGTCTGGTGTTCAACCTTCCCAAGTTCTCTCACGTCACCCCGCTCCTCCGCTCTCTCCACTGGCTTCCAGTTGAAAGCTCGCATCCGCTACAAGACCATGGTGTTTGCCTACGGAGCTGTGAGGGAACGGCACCGCAGTACCTCCAGGCTCTGATCAGGCCCTACACCCCCAAACAAGGGCACTGCGTTCATCCACCTCTGGCCTGCTCGCCTCCCTACCACTGAGGAAGTACAGTTCCGCTCAGCCCAGTCAAAACTGTTCGCTGCTCTGGCCCCCAATGGTGGAACAAACTCCCTCACGACGCCAGGACAGCGGAGTCAATCACCACCTTCCGGAGGCACCTGAAACCCCACCTCTTTAAGGAATACCTAGGATAGGATAAAGTAATCCTTCTCACCCCCCCTTAAATGATTTAGATGCACTATTGTAAAGTGGCTGTTCCACTGGATGTCATAAGGTGAATTCACCAATTTGTAAGTCGCTCTGGATAAGAGCGTCTGCCAAATGACTTAAATGTAAATGTAAAGATGTTTGCCCTCCATCATTTCAAATCATATTTAGAGTCACATGTTTTAACAATCGAAATATGGATTTATAAACTTTCAAATGTAGATATTCCAAAGGTCTGCATCAGTGGATTGAACCAGCTATTTTGTTGCTTTAAGATAATTTATTGAATTGTGTCTTCTATGCAGATTGATGATAATATAGGCTTAAACTCTCTCTCTCTCATAATAACAGTACCACTGAGTGCTGATATTTGGCCAGTGATCCGTGTGTATCTGTAACAAAAGGCTTGTAATTGGTTACACCTGCAGTGTTGGATGGCAGTGAGGCTTCAGGGTTCATCAGAGACATCTTAATCCCTGTAATAAGTCAGAGGGATTCAGATACTTCTCTACCACAGCCATGGTTCACCTAACACTCCTGTAGCGCTGCCCAATTTATATACAGTATCCAGCTGCAGCACAGAATAGGCACGCTCAAGTCTCACAAATACAGACTACGTCTCAGACACTGGTGTCCTGTTTGGGTAGAGTTAGTGTTGATGTAGGAGTTAAGGCTAGTTATTAGGGATGGGGTTAGGGTTAAGGACTTGACCATGTTATTTTGGCATCCCAGTGCCTGGGAGTGAGAGTGACTGGGTTAGCTGAATCCTGTACCTTTGTCAACTATCTGTTCCTGTTGGGGTTGTCATAAGTTTAATATTTAGATGGATTGTTTCCTGAGCATGAAATTATCACACATGAGTTACATTTACATTTAAGTCATTTAGCAGACGCTCTTATCCAGAGCGACTTACAAATTGGTGAATTCACCTTCTGACATCAGTGGAACAGCCACTTTACAATAGTGCATCTAAATCATTTAAGGGGGGTGAGAAGGATTGCTTTATCCTATCCTAGGTATTCCTTGAAGAGGTGGGGTTTCAGGTGTCTCCGGAAGGTGGTGATTGACTCGCTGTCCTGGCTTCGTGAGGGGAGTTTGTTCCACCATTGGGGGGCCAGAGCAGCGAACAGTTTTGACTGGGCTGAGCGGGAACTGTACTTCCTCAGTGGTAGGGAGGCGAGCAGGCCAGAGGTGGATGAACGCAGTGCCCTTGTTTGAGTGTAGGGCCTGATCAGAGCCTGGGAGGTACTGCGGTGCCCGTTCCCCTCACAGCTCCGCAGGCAAGCACCATGGTCTTGTAGCGGATGCGGCTTCAACTGGAAGCCAGTGGAGAGAGCGGAGGAGCGGGTGACGTGAGAGAACTTGGGAAGGTTGAACACCAGACGGGCTGCGGCGTTCTGGATGAGTTGTAGGGGTTTAATGGCACAGGCAGGAGCCCAGCCAACAGCGAGTTGCAGTAATCCAGACGGGAGATGACAAGTGCCTGGATTAGGACCTGCGCCGCTTCCTGTGTGAGGCAGGGGCGTACTCTGCGGATGTTGTAGAGCATGAACCTACAGGAACGGGCCACCGCCTTGATGTTAGTTGAGAACGACAGGGTGTTGTCAGGATCACGCCAAGGTTCTTAGCGCTCTGGGAGGAGGAAACAATGGAGTTGTCAACCGTGATGGCGAGATCATGGAACGGGCAGTCCTTCCCCGGGAGGAAGAGCAGCTCCGTCTTGCCGAGTTCAGCTTGAGGTGGTGATCCGTCATCCACACTGATATGTCTGCCAGACATGCAGAGATGCGATTCGCCACCTGGTCATCAGAAGGGGAAAGGAGAAGATTAATTGTGTGTCGTCTGCATAGCAATGATAGGAGAGACCATGTGAGGTTATGACAGAGCCAAGTGACTTGGTGTATAGCGAGAATAGGAGAGGGCCTAGAACAGAGCCCTGGGGGACACCAGTGGTGAGAGCGCGTAAGCGGAGACAGATTCTCGCCACGCCACCTGGTAGGAGCGACCTGTCAGGTAGGGACGCAATCCAAGCGTGGGCCGCACCGGAGATGCCCAACTCGGAGAGGGTGGAGAGGAGGATCTGATGGTTCACAGTGTCGAAGGCAGCCGATAGGTCTAGAAGGATGAGAGCAGAGGAGAGAGAGTTAGCTTTAGCAGATGCGGAGCGCTCATGGTGATACAGAGAAGAGCAGTCTGTTGGAATGACTAGTCTTGAAACCTGACTGATTTGGATCAAGAAGGTCATTCTGAGAGAGATAGCGGGAGAGGCCGTCAAGGATCAAGAGTTTTGGAGAGAAAAGAAAGGGATACTGGTCTTTAGTTGTTGACATCGGAGGGATCGAGTGTAGGTTTTTTCAGAAGGGTAACTCGCTCTCTTGAAGACGGAAGGACGTAGCCAGCGGTCAGGGATGAGTTGATGAGCGAGGTGAGGTAAGGGAGAAGGTTCTCCGGAAATGGTCTGAGAAGAGAGGAGGGGATAGGGTCAAGCGGGCAGGTTGTTGGGCGGCCGTCACAAGAAGCGAGATTTCATCTGGAGAGAGGGGAGAAAGAGGTCAGAGCACAGGGTAGGGCAGTGTGAGCAGAACCAGTGGTGTCGTTTGACTTAGCAAACGAGGATCGGATGTCGTCGACCTTCTTTTTCAAAATGGTTGACGAAGTCATCTGCAGAGAGGGAGGAGGGGGGAGGGGGGAGGAGGATTCAGGAGGGAGGAGAAGGTGGCAAAAGAGCTTCCTAGGGTTAGAGGCAGATGCTTGGAATTTAGAGTGGAAGAAAGTGGCTTTAGCAGCAGAGACAGAGGAGGAAAATGTAGAGAGGAGGGAGTGAAAGGATGCCAGGTCCGCAGGGATATGAGTTTTCCTCCATTTCCGCTCGGCTGCCCGGAGCACTGTTCTGTGAGCTCGCAATGAGTCAGCTTTGAGAACGGAGCGGGAGGGAGGACCGAGCCGGCCTGGAGGATAGGGGACATAGAGAGTCAAAGGATGCAGAAAGGGAAGAGAGGAGGTTGAGGAGGCAGAATCAGGAGATAGGTTGGAGAAGGTATGAGCAGAGGGAAGAGATGATAGGATGGAAGAGGAGAGAGTAGCGGGGAGAGAGAGGCGAAGGTTGGGACGGCGCGATACCATCCGAGTAGGGGCAGTGTGGGAAGTGTTGGATGGAGAGCGAGAGGGAAAAGGATACAAGGTAGTGGTCGGAGACTTGGAGTGGGGAGTTGCAAATGAGGTTAGTGGAAGAACAGCATCTAGTAAAGATGAGGTCGAGCGTATTGCCTGCCTTGGAGTAGGGGGGAAGGTGAGAGGTGAGGTCAAAAGAGGAGAGGAGTGGAAAGAAGGGAGGCAGAGAGGAATGAGTCAAAGGTAGGCGTGGGGAGGTTAAAGTCGCCCAGGACTGTGAGAGGTGAGCCGTCCTCAGGAAAGGAGCTTATCAAGGCATCAAGCTCATTGAGATGAACTCTCCGAGGGAACCTGGATGGCGATAAATGATAAGGATGTTAAGCTTGGAAAAGGGCTGGTAACTGTGACGGCATGGAATTCAAAGGAGGCGATAGACAGATGGGTAAGGGGAGAAAAGAGAGAATGACCACTTGGGAGAGATGAGAGGATCCCGGGTGCCACCACCCCGCAGACCAGAAGCTCTCGGGGTGTGCGAGAACACGTGGGCGGACGGAAGAGCAGTAGGAGTAGCAGTGTTGTCTGTGGTGATTCATGTTTCCGTCAGTGCCAAGAAGTCGAGGGACTGGAGGGAGGCATAGGCGGAGATGAACTCTGCCTTGTTGGCCGCAGATCGGCAGTTCCAGAGGCTACCGGAGACCTGGAACTCCCACGTGGTCGTGCGCGCTGGGACCACCAGATTAGGGTGGCAGCGCCCACGCGGTGTGGGCGTTGTATGGTCTGTGCAGAGAGGAGAGAACAGGGATAGATAGACACATAGTTGACAGGCTACAGAAGAGGCTACGCTAATGCAAAGGAGATTGGAATGACAAGTGGACTACACTTATCGAATGTTCAGAACGTTAAACTACGAGCAAGAATCTTATTGACTAAAATGATTGAAATGATACAGTACTGCTGGAGTAGTGGCAGTGGCTACGTTGTTGACACTACACTAATCAAATCGTTCCGTCGAGTGTAATAGTTTCTACAGTGCTGCTATTCGGGGGCTAGCTGGCTAGCTAGCAATGTTGATTACGTAACGTTCGTTAAAAGAAAGACAATAGCTGGCTAGCTAACCTAGGAAAATCGCTCCAGACTACACAATTGTCTTAGATACAAAGACGGCTATGTATTTAAAGCTAGCTACGATCAAACAAATCAAAACCGTTGTACTGTAATGAAGTGAAATGAAAATGTGATACTACCTGTGGAGCGAGGCGGAATGTTGACCGGGTTGTTCTAAGTTCAATTCTGAAGACGTTGGCTATTGTTATTAGCTAGCTGGCAAAAGTGACTCCTACGTTAAGGACG
>NW_027002111.1:0-6715 GCF_036934945.1 Oncorhynchus masou masou
AGGAGGAAATTAGTCCCTTTCAGGCCCAAGACAACGTACTGGTCTGTGGAGACCTGAATGCTAGAACAGCAGAAGAACAAGACACTATTAACAGTCATGGGGATAAACACCTACCAGGAAGCAACAACCTTCTCCCTCCCCACATGACCCCCACAGAAAAACAACTATGACAAAGTGAAAAACAAGAACGGGAGCACATGCTCGTGAAGCTCTGTGGAACACTGGGTCTGTACACAGTCAACGGTAGGCTGAGAGGGGACTCTTTAGGTAGGTACACCTACAGCTCTGTGGAACACTGTGTCTGTACATAGTCAATGGTTGGCTGAGAGGGGACTCTTTTGGTAGGTACACCTACAGCTCATCCCCTGGCAGCAGCACTGTAGACTACTTCCTCACCGACCTAAACCCAGAGTCTCTCAGACCTTCACAGTCAGCCCCACTAACACTCTCTCAGACCACAGTAAAATCACAGTGTATCTGAGAAGAGCAGAACCCAACCATGAAGCATCACGGCCCAATAAATTACATGATACAAAACAGGCCTATAGATGGAGTGCAAACAGTACAGACATCTACCAAAAAGCAATTAGTAGCCAAAAAATACAATCTCTCCTGGACAACTTTTTAGCCTTAACATTCCCCTACAGCAATGAAGGTGTAAATTTGGCTATTTGGAACATAAACTTTATATTTGACCAATTAGCCTCTTAAAGAAGCATAAGAGCAAACCAGAAATAACAGATAATGAAAGATGGTTTGATAATGATTGCAAAAATCTAAGAAGGTCATTGAGAATATATCTAATCAAAAACACAGAGAACCAGACAACAAAAATATACGCCTTCAATATGGGGAAACACTGAAGCAATACAAACACACCCTAAGAACAAAAAAGGAACAGCACATTAGAAATCAGCTGGATGGAATTGAGGAATCCATAGAATCAAACCACTTCTGGGAGAATTGGAATAAATTAAACAAACCTCATCATGAGGAATTGGCTATCCAAAATGGGGATATGTGGAGAAATCACTTTGCAAACCTCTACAGCAATATAACAAAGAGCCCAGAACAAAAAGATATACAAGAAAAATTACAAATCCTTGAATCAGCAGTCAAAGACTATCAGAATCCTGTGGATACCCCAATTACAGAAGAAGAATTATTGGAAAAACGATGCACTCTCCAACCCAAAAAGGCCTGTGGTGCTGATGGTATTTTAAATGAAATGATCAAATATACAGACCACAAATTCAAATTGGCTATACTCAAACTCTTCAACATTATCCTCACTGCAGGTATTTTCCCCGATATTTGGAACCAGGATTGATCACACCAATCTATAAAAATGGAGACAAATTTGACCCAAATAATTACAGAGGAATTTGCGTTAACAGCAACTTGGGAAAATTCTCTGCAGTATTATAAATAGCAGACTACATCATTTCCTTGATGAACACAACGTCCTGAGCAGAAGCCAGATTGGATTTCTAAAAATGTATCGTACAACAGACCACATTTACACCCTCCACACTCTAATTGATAAACAAGTAAACCAAAACAAAGGCAAAATCTACTTGTGTTTTGTAGATTTCAAGAAAGCATTTGTTTCAATTTGGCAAGAAGGTCTTTTTTATAAACTAATACAAAGTGGTATTGGAGGGAAAACATATGATTTTATTAAATCAATGTACACTAAAAACAAATGTGCGGTTAAAATTGGCAACAAGCAAACAGACTTCTTCTCTCAGGGACGGGGAGTGAAACAGGGCTGCCCAATAAGTCCAACACTATTTAACATCTACATTAATGATTTGGCAAAAACATTAGAAGAATCAGCAGCACCTGGTATCACCCTACACAACACTGAAATCAAGTGTCTGCTGTACGCAGATGACCTGGTGCTGCTGTCTCCCACTAAAGAGGGGTTACAGCAGCACCTAGATCATCTTCACAGGTTCTGTCAGACCTGGGCTCTGACCGTTAACCTAAAAAAAATATATATAATGATATTCCAAAAAGGTCCGGAAATAAGGATGACAAATATAAATTCTATTTGGACACAGTTCTATTAGAACACACCAAAAACTACACATATCTAGGACTAAATATCAGCAACACAGGTAGCTTTCACATGGCTGTGAATGAGCTGAGAGACAAAGCAAGAAGAGCATTCTATGCCATTAAAAGGAACATCAAAATCGAAATTCCAATTAGAATCTGGCTCAAAATGTTCAATCAGTTATAGAACCAATTGCTCTATATGGCAGTGAAGTATGGGGTCCAATCTCTAATAATGAATTTACCAAATGGGACAAACATCCAATCGAAATACTGCATGCAGAGTTTTGCAAGACTGTATTGCAAGTGCAAAGAAAAACTCCAAATAACGAATGTAGAGCAGAATTGGGCCAATACCCCCTCCTCATTCGAATAGAAAAAAAGAGCCATCAAATTTTACAACCATCTAAAAACAAGTGACCCCAAAACATTCCATCACACAGCTCTACAATGTCAAGAGATGAAACAAGAGAAGAGTCCTCTCAGCCTGCTGGTTCTGAGGCTCAGTTCACCAACCCAAACCAACCCCATAGAGCCTCAGCACAGCACTCAGAAAATCTGTCCCAACCAAATCATCACAAATATATATATATATATATATATATATTGTACCATGTAAACAGACAGTACTGTATTTATATATATATTAATATATATAATATATATATATTAATTAATATATATTTATATTAATAAATATATATAAATAAATATATATAAATATTAATATATATATATTAATAAATATATATAAATAAATATATATAAATATATATATATTAATAAATATAATTATTAATATTGGATTTCTAAAAAATGTATATATACTATTGTAAAGACGCGCAAAAATCAAAGTAAACTTCAATGATTTTGGCTCTAAACAGACAGTACATGGTGGCAGACTATCTGACCGCTGTGACTGATAGAAAACTGAGGAAAACAACGACTCGGTACAGACTCCGTGAGCACAGTCTGGCAAGAGACCAGTCGTCACAGACAAACCTGGCTGCCCAGAGAGGACAGGCGGGGCTCACTCTGCTCCAGGGGAGAGGTAGAGACAGAGCTGCATTTCCTATTACACTGTGACAAATATCTCAGACCTAAGATAATATATCTTTCCCAAAATTATAATTCAATACAAAGAATTTGAAACTATAAAATATGAAGAAAAAATAAAATATTTATTGGGTGAAAAGCAAAAATGTGCAGTTTTGGCAGCCAAATATGTGTCCTCCTACCACACCCTGAGGGACAGCCAGTGAAAAGTGCAAAGTAATGTTGATTATATTTCCCATCTGGTTTTGTTTTGTCTTTCATACCACGTCATGGGTCTTCTCAGTCATGTTGACACTGGTCTACTACCATAGCTTTAATTTATTGTTGTTCTCATTAATATTGTTGTAGTTGTTAATTTTAATCCCATGTCCACTACTACTATTATTATTGCTGTTGGTCCCACCATTTATTTATAAATAAATATATATTTTATATATAAATATATATTTTGATTTCATTTTGCGATATGAAAACTTTCACAATGTAAGTAGTAATGTAATTGCCATGTCAATAAAGTCAATTAAATTGAGAGAGAGAGACTGGAGGATAGCGAGAGAGAGAGAGACATACAGTGGAGCAAAAAAGTATTTAGTCAGCCACCAATTGTGCAAGATCTCCCACTTAAAAAGATGAGGCCTGTAATTTTCATCATAGGTACACTTCAACTATGACAGACAAAATGAGAAGAAAAAAATCCAGAAAACATGACATTGTAGGATTTTTAATGAATTTATTTGCAAATTATGGTGGAAAATAAGTATTTGGTCACCTACAAACAAGCAAGATTTCTGGCTCTCACAGACCATAACTTCTTCTTTAAGAGGCTCTCTGTCCTCCACTCGTTACCTGTATTAATGGCACCCTTTTAAACTTGTTATCCAGTATAAAAGACAACTGTCCACAACCTCAAACAGTCACACTCCAAACTCCACTATGGCCAAGACCAAAGAGCTGTCAAAGGACACCAGAAACAAAATTGTAGACCTGCACTAGGCTGGGAAGACTGAATCTGCAATAGATAAGCAGCTTGGTTTGAAGAAATCAACTGTGGGAGCAATTATTAGGAAATGGAAGACATACAAGACCACTGATAATCTCCCTCGATCTGGGGCTCCCGCAAGATCTCCCCGTGGGTCAAAATGATCACAAGAATGGTGAGCAAAAATCCCAGAACCACACGGGGGACCTAGTGAATGACCTGCAGAGAGCTGGGACCAAAGTAACAAAGCCTACCATCAGTAACACACTACGCAGCCAGGGACTCAAATCCTGCAGTGCCAGACGTGTCCCCCTGCTTAAGCCAGTCCATGTCCAGGCCGTCTGAAGCTTGCTAGAGAGCATTTGGATGATCCAGAAGAAGATTGGGAGAATGTCATATGGTCAGATGAAACCAAAATAGAACTTTTTGATAAAACTCAACTCAAATGCGTGTTTTGGAGGACAAAGAATGCTGAGTTGCATCCAAAAGAACACCATACCTACTGTGAAGCATGGGGGTGGAAACATCATGCTTTGGGGGCTGTTTTTTCCTGCAAAGGGACCAGGACGACTGATCCGTGTAAGGAAATAATGAATGGGGCCATGTATCGTGAGATTTTGCGTGAAAACCTCCTTCCATCTACAAGGGCATTGACGATGAACCGTGGCTGGGTCTTTCAGCATGACAATGATCCCAAGCACACCGCCCCGTGCATCGAAGGAGTGGCTTACGTAGAGAAGCATTTCAAGGTCCTGGAGTGGCCTCGCCAGTCTCCAGATCTCAACCCCATAGAAAATCTTTGGAGGGAGTTGGGTTTTTTTCTACCAGAAACAGTGTGTAGAAAACCTTATGAACACTTAAAGAAAGCGTTTGACCATCGGTCATTGCCAACAAAGGGTATACTCAACAAAGTACTGAGAAGCTTTGTTATTGACCAAATACTTACCTGCAAACAAATTCATTAAAAATCCACAGTGATGATTTTCTGGTTATATCTTCTCATATTTGTCTGTCGTAGTTGAAGTGTACCTATGATGAGAATTACAGGTCTCTCATCTTTTTAAGTGGGAGATCTTGCACAGTGGTGGCTGACTAAATACTTTTGCCCCACTGTATATATCAGCAAATTGGCTGCAGGCACTGAAAGTCTGCAGCACCCAGCCTCACCCTAGACATCTGATCTGGCACTTCTGTGCGCCAACCAAGGAGGGCCTACAAGCACCTAGATATTCTGCACAGATTCTGCCAGACCTGGGCCTGACAGTAAATCTCAGTCAGACCAAAATAATGGTGTTCCAAAAAAGGTGCAGTCGTGGGACCACAAATACAAATTCCATCTAACAACATTGCCTAGAGCACACAAAAAAACTATACATACCTTGGCCTAAACATCAGCGCCGCAGGCAACTTCCCACAAAGCTGTGAGCGATCTGAGAGACAAGGCAAAGAAGGGCATTCTATGCCATCCAAGGAACACAAAATTCAACATACCAATTAGGATTTGGCTAAAAATACTTTAATCAGTTGGAACCCATTGCCCTTTATGGTTGTGAGGTCTGGGGTCTCACCAGCAAGACTTCACAAAATGGGATAAACACCAAATTGGGACTCTGCGCAGAATTCTGCAAAAATATCCTCCCGATGTACCCGTAGAACAACGAAATAATGCATGCAGAGCAGAATTAGGCCGATACCCACTAATTCTCAAAATCAGAAAGAGCCGTTAAGTTCTGCAACCACCTAAAAGGAAGTGATTACCAGGCCTTCCATAACAAAGCCATCACCTACAGAGAGATGAACCTGGAGAAGAGTCCCTAAGCGAGCTGGTCCTGGGGCTCTGCTCACGAAACACAAGCACACCCGACATAGCCCAGGACTGCAGCACAATTAGACCCAATCAAATCATGAGAAAACAAAAAGATAATTACTTGACACATTAGAAAGAATTAACAAAAAAACAGAGCAAACTAGAATGCTATTTGGCCCTAAACAGAGAGTACACAGCGGCAGAATACCTGACCACTGTGACTGACCCAAAATGAAGGAAATCTTTGACCATGCACAGACTCAGTGAGCATAGCCTTGCTATTGAGAAAGGCTGCCATAGCCTGTCTTCTCTTGAGAGCCATTACTGCCTATGTGCTCACTGCCCACAAAACGAGGTGGAAACTGAGCTGCACTTCCTAAACTCCTGCCCAATGTATGACCATATTAGAGAGACATATTTCCCTCCAGATTACACAGATCCTCAAAGAATTCGAGCTCAAACCCAACTTTGCTAGACTCCCATATCTACTGGGTGAAATTCCAGTGTGCCATCACAGCAGCAAGATTTGTGACCTGTGGTCACAAGAAAAAGGGCAACCAGTGAAGAACAAAAACACCATTGTGAACACGACCCATGTTTGTGCTAATTTATTTTCCCTTGTGTACTTTAAACCACTCTGTACATTGTTTAGCAACACTGTATATATACAGCAAACATAACATGTGTAATGTTTGCTGTTAATTTTATTGTTTATTTCAATTTTGTATATTATCTACCTCACATGCTTTGGCAATGTTAACACGTTCCCCATGCCAATAAAGCCCATTGAATTGAATTGAGACCGGAGGATA
>NW_027002112.1:0-6714 GCF_036934945.1 Oncorhynchus masou masou
TTACATTTAAGTCATTTAGCAGACGCTCTTATCCAGAGCGCCTTACAAATTGGTGAATTCACCTTCTGACATCAGTGGAACAGCCACTTTACAATAGTGCATCTAAATCATTAAGGGGGGTGAGAAGGATTGCTTTATCCTATCCTAGGTATTCCTTGAAGAGGTGGGGTTTCAGGTGTCTCCGGAAGGTGGTGATTGACTCCGCTGTCCTGGCGTCGTGAGGGAGTTTGTTCCACCATTGGGGGGCCAGAGCAGCGAACAGTTTTGACTGGGCTGAGCGGGAACTGTACTTCCTCAGTGGTAGGGAGGCGAGCAGGCCAGAGGTGGATGAACGCAGTGCCCTTGTTTGGGTGTAGGGCCTGATCAGAGCCTGGAGGTACTGCGGTGCCGTTCCCCTCACAGCTCCGTAGGCAAGCACCATGGTCTTGTAGCGGATGCGAGCTTCAACTGGAAGCCAGTGGAGAGAGCGGAGGAGCGGGGTGACGTGAGAGAACTTGGGATGTGAGGCAGGGGCGTACCCCCAAGTGGATGTTGTAGAGCATGAACCCACAGGAACGGGCCACCGCCTTGATGTTAGTTGAGAACTTATTAGGTATGTTGTCCAGGATCACTTTCGCTGTTCTTAGCGCTCTGGGAGGAGTGGCAGGAAACAATGGAGTTGTCAAATGTGATGGCGAGATCATGGAACGGGCAGTCCTTTTCCCCGGGAGGAAGAGCAGCTCCGTCTTGCCGAGGTTCAGCTTGGAGGTGGTGATCCGTCATCCACACTGATATGTCTGCCAGACATGCAGAGATGATTCGCCACCTGGTCATCAGGAAGGGGGAAAGGAGAAGATTAATTGTGTGTCGTCTGCATAGCAATGATAGGAGAGACCATGTGAGGTTATGACAGAGCCAAGTGACTTGGTGTATAGCGAGAATAGGAGAGGCCTAGAACAGAGCCCTGGGGGACACCAGTGGTGAGAGCGCGTGGCGAGGAGACAGATTCTCGCCACGCCACCTGGTAGGAGCGACCTGTCAGGTAGGACGCAACCAGCGTGGGCCGCGCCGGAGATGCCCAACTCGGAGAGGGTGGAGAGGAGGATCTGATGGTTCACAGTATCGAAGGCAGCCGATAGGTCTAGAAGGATGAGAGCAGAGGAGAGAGAGTTAGCTTTAGCAGTGCGGAGCGCCTCCGTGATACAGAGAAGAGCAGTTCTCAGTTGAATGACTAGTCTTGAAACCTGACTGATTTGGATCAAGAAGGTCATTCTGAGAGAGATAGCGGGAGAGCTGGGCCAAGGACGGCACGTTCAAGAGTTTTGGAGAGAAAAGAAAGAAGGGATACTGGTCTGTAGTTGTTGACATCGGAGGGATCGAGGTAGGTTTTTTCAGAAGGGGTGCAACTCGCCTCTCTTGAAGACGGAAGGGACGTAGCCAGCGGTCAGGGATGAGTTGATGAGCGAGGTGAGGTAAGGGAGAAGGTCTCCGGAAATGGTCTGGAGAAGAGAGGAGGGGATAGGGTCAAGCGGGCAGGTTGTTGGGCGGCCGGCCGTCACAAGAAGCGAGATTTCATCTGGAGAGAGAGGGGAGAAAGAGGTCAGAGCACAGGGTAGGGCAGTGTGAGCAGAACCAGCGGTGTCGTTTGACTTAGCAAACGAGGATCGGATGTCGTCGACCTTCTTTTCAAAATGGTTGACGAAGTCATCTGCAGAGAGGGAGGAGGGGGGGGGGGGAGGAGGATTCAGGAGGGAGGAGAAGGTGGCAAAGAGCTTCCTAGGGTTAGAGGCAGATGCTTGGAATTTAGAGTGGTAGAAAGTGGCTTTAGCAGCAGAGACAGAGGAGGAAAATGTAGAGAGGAGGGAGTGAAAGGATGCCAGGTCCGCAGGGAGGCGAGTTTTCCTCCATTTCCGCTCGGCTGCCCGGAGCTCTGTTCTGTGAGCTCGCAATGAGTCATCGAGCCACGGAGCGGGAGGGGAGGACCGAGCCGGCCTGGAGGATAGGGGACATAGAGAGTCAAAGGATGCAGAAAGGGAAGAGAGGAGGGTTGAGGAGGCAGAATCAGGAGATAGGTTGGAGAAGGTATGAGCAGAGGGAAGAGATGATAGGATGGAAGAGGAGAGAGTAGCGGGGGAGAGAGAGCGAAGGTTGGGACGGCGCGATACCATCCGAGTAGGGGCAGTGTGGGAAGTGTTGGATGAGAGCGAGAGGGAAAAGGATACAAGGTAGTGGTCGGAGACTTGGAGGGAGTTGCAATGAGGTTAGTGGAAGAACAGCATCTAGTAAAGATGAGGTCGAGCGTATTGCCTGCCTTGTGAGTAGGGGGAAGGTGAGAGGGTGAGGTCAAAAGAGGAGAGGAGTGGAAAGAAGGAGGCAGAGAGGAATGAGTCAAAGGTAGACGTGGGGAGGTTAAAGTCGCCCAGGACTGTGAGAGGTGAGCCGTCCTCAGGAAAGGAGCTTATCAAGGCATCAAGCTCATTGATGAACTCTCCGAGGGAACCTGGAGGGCGATAAATGATAAGGATGTTAAGCTTGAAAGGGCTGGTAACTGTGACAGCATGGAATTCAAAGGAGGCGATAGACAGATGGGTAAGGGGAGAAAGAGAGAATGACCACTTGGGAGAGATGAGGATCCCGGTGCCACCACCCCGCTGACCAGAAGCTCTCGGGTGTGCGAGAACACGTGGGCGGACGAAGAGAGAGCAGTAGGAGTAGCAGTGTTATCTGTGGTGATCCATGTTTCCGTCAGTGCCAAGAAGTCGAGGGACTGGAGGGAGGCATAGGCTGAGATGAACTCTGCCTTGTTGGCCGCAGATCGGCAGTTCCAGAGGCTACCGGAGACCTGGAACTCCACGTGGGTCGTGCGCGCTGGGACCACCAGATTAGGTGGCCGCGGCCACGCGGTGTGGAGCGTTTGTATGGTCTGTGCAGAGAGGAGAGAACAGGGATAGATAGACACATAGTTGACAGGCTACAGAAGAGGCTACGCTAATGCAAAGGAGATTGGAATGACAAGTGGACTACACTTATCGAATGTTCAGAACGTTAAGCTTACGTAGCAAGAATCTTATTGACTAAAATGATTGAAATGATACAGTACTGCTGGAGTAGGCTAGCTGGCAGTGGCTACGATGTTGACACTACACTAATCAAGTCGTTCCGTACTGTAATGAAGTGAAATGAAAAATTGTTTATTTGTTTTTGTCTATATTGCATTTGCTTTAGGCATAAGGGCAATGTACCAATATTTACATATAGTTGCAGATGTTCCTTAGCTTGGGTCCCAGGAAAACACAGAATTTCTCATTTGGGTTCCAGGCTGAGAAAGTTTAAGAACCTCTGGCCTAGAACATTGATATCTTATGCTCTGAGAACATGGCAACCATGTTCTGTGTATGTTTGGAGGGACGTTGATGGGATCGTCTACTAACCCACACAACAGGACACAGGCATGTTCTGTGTATGTTTGGAGGGACGTTGATGGGATCGTCTACTAACCCACACAACAGGACACAGGCATGTTCTGTGTATGTTTGGAGGGACGTTGATGGGATCATCCTACTAACCCACAACAGGACACAGGCATGTTCTGTGTATGTTTGGAGGGACGTTGATGGGATCGTCTCCTAACCCACACAACAGGACACAGGCATGTTCTGTGTATGTTTGGAGGGACGTTGATGGGATCGTCTACTAACCCACAACAGGACACAGGCATGTTCTGTGTATGTTTGGAGGGACGTTGATGGGATCGTCTCTAACCCCACAACAGGACACAGGCATGTTCTGTGTATGTTTGGAGGGACGTTGATGGGATCGTCTCCTAACCCACACAACAGGACACAGGCATGTTCTGTGTATGTTTGGAGGGACGTTGATGGGATCGTCTCCTAACCCACAACAGGACACAGGCATGTTCTGTGTATGTTTGGAGGGACGTTGATGGGATCGTCTACTAACCCACACAACAGGACACAGGCATGTTCTGTGTATGTTTGGAGGGACGTTGATGGGATCGTCTCCTAACCCACACAACAGGACACAGGCATGTTCTGTGTATGTTTGGAGGGACGTTGATGGGATCGTCTCCTAACCCACAACAGGACACAGGCATGTTCTGTGTATGTTTGGAGGGACGTTGATGGGATCGTCTACTAACCCACACAACAGGACACAGGCATGTTCTGTGTATGTTTGGAGGGACGTTGATGGGATCGTCTACTAACCCACAACAGGACACAGGCATGTTCTGTGTATGTTTGGAGGGACGTTGATGGGATCGTCTCCTAACCCACACAACAGGACACAGGCATGTTCTGTGTATGTTTGGAGGGACGTTGATGGGATCGTCTCCTAACCCACACAACAGGACACAGGCATGTTCTGTGTATGTTTGGAGGGACGTTGATGGGATCGTCTCCTAACCCACACAACAGGACACAGGCATGTTCTGTGTATGTTTGGAGGGACGTTGATGGGATCGTCTCCTAACCCACACACAGGACACAGGCATGTTCTGTGTATGTTTGGAGGGACGTTGATGGGATCATCTACTAACCCACACAACAGGACACAGGCATGTTCTGTGTATGTTTGGAGGGACGTTGATGGGATCATCTACTAACCCACACAACAGGACACAGGCATGTTCTGTGTATGTTTGGAGGGACGTTGATGGGATCATCTACTAACCCACAACAGGACACAGGTATGTTCCTGCAGCGTTCCCATTAAACACATCTAGGACATTAATACCTTAAGTTTTGAGAACATGGTAACCACATTCTGGGTAACTTCTATTTTACATTAAGGGAATGGTTTCTTGGAAACATTCCTATGAAAACATAATTTAATGACCTAAAGATACTTTTAAGGGCATGTTCTCTAAAATTGTGGGAACGTTTGTTGTTAGCTGGGTATGCAGCTGTCAAATTAATGTTAGAGGCATTATTTACTACACAGGCTAACTACTATCTAAACCGGCTACTAACAGGAAGCGACGGGATTGGTGCAGGCTGTGCTCAATCCGCTGGTGAGCACTAAACTAAACACACATACACACACACCACACACAAACAACACGACACTAAACTTATCACTTATCACCAAAACTACTGCTTGTTTACTTCTTCTTGCAATATGCCAGATCTTTCTGTTGATCCATCCATCCATTTACATGTTCTACAGACAAAACCACCTCCACCAGAAAAAAGCAGTCCAGCTGGTCAGCTGAAGGACAGTTTGAAAAAGCAGTTCAGCTGGTCAACTGAAGAACAGTTAGAAAAAGCAGTTCAGCTGGTCAGCTGAAGAACAGTTAGAAAAAGCAGTCCAGCTGGTCAGCTGAAGCACAGTTTGAAAAAGCAGTTCAGCTGGTCAGCTGAAGAACAGTTTGAAAAAGCAGTTCAGCTGGTCAGCTGAAGAACAGTTTGAAAAAGCAGTTCAGCTGGTCAGCTGAAGAACAGTTTGAAAAAGCAGTTCAGCTGGTCAGCTGAAGAACAGTTTGAAAAAGCAGTCCAGCTGGTCAACTGAAGGACAGTTTGAAAAAGCAGTCCAGCTGGTCAACTGAAAGACAGTTTGAAAAAGCAGTCAAGCTGGTCAGCTGAAGGACAGTTTGAAAAAGCAGTCCAGCTGGTCAACTGAAGGACAGTTTGAAAAAGCAGTCAAGCTGGTCAGCTGAAGGACAGTTTGAAAAAGCAGTCCAGCTGGTCAACTGAAGAAACAGGTGAAAAATCTGAAAAGTCCAGCTGAATAGACAGTATATAATGGTGTGTATAGACAGTATATAATGGTGTATAAGTAGTATGGACAGCATATATTGGTGTGTGTAGACAGTATATAATGGTGTGTATAGACAGTATATAATGGTGTATAAGTACTTTGGACAGCATATATTGGTGTGTGTAGACAGTATATAATGGTGTGTATAGACAGTATATAATGGTGTATAAGTAGTATGGACAGCATATATTGGTGTGTGTAGACAGTATAAAATGGTGTGTATAGACAGTATGGACAGGATGTAATGGTGTGTGTAGACAGTATATAATGGTGTGTATAGACAGTATGTACAGGATGTAATGGTGTGTATGGACAGGATGTAATGGTGTGTATAGACAGTATGGACAGGATGTAATGGTGTGTATAGACAGTATGTAATGGTGTGTATAGACAGTATGGACAGGATGTAATGGTGTGTATGGACAGGATGTAATGGTGTGTATAGACAGTATGGACAGGATGTAATGGTGTGTATGGACAGGATGTAAGGGTGTGTATGGACAGGATGTAAGGGTGTGTATAGACAGGGTGTAAGGGTGTGTATGGACAGTATGGACAGGATGTAATGGTGTGTATGGACAGGATGTAATGGTGTGTATAGACAGTATGGACAGGATGTAATGGTGTGTATGGACAGGATGTAATGGTGTGTATAGACAGTATGGACAGGATGTAATGGTGTGTATAGACAGTATGGACAGGATGTAAGGGTGTGTATAGACAGTATGGACAGGATGTAAGGGTGTGTATAGACAGTATGGACAGGATGTAATGGTGTGTATAGACAGGATGTAATGGTGTGTATGGACAGGATGTAATGGTGTGTATAAACAGTATGGACAGGATGTAAGGGTGTGTATAGACAGGATGTAATGGTGTGTATAGACAGTATGGACAGGATGTAAGGGTGTGTATAGACAGTATGGACAGGATGTAATGGTGTGTATAGACAGCATG
>NW_027002113.1:0-6714 GCF_036934945.1 Oncorhynchus masou masou
GAAGGTGATCTAGGGTAATATTAGGACCAGTTGTTATAGTGATATGATCAGTCTGGGGCTGGGTAGAAGGTGATCTAGGGTAATATTAGGACCAGTTGTTATAGTGATATGATCAGCCTGGGGAGTGGGCTGGGTAGAAGGTGATCTAGGGAATTATTATTAGGACCAGTGGTTATAGTGATATGATCAGCCTGGGGGCTGAGGCCAGAAGGTGATCTAGGGTAATATTAGGACCAGTGGTTATAGTGGATAATGATCAGCCTGGGGGCTGGGTAGAAGGTGATCTAGGGGGTAATATTAGGACCAGTGGTTATAGTGATATGATCAGCCTGGGGGTAAGGCTGGGTGGAAGGTGATCTAGGTATTATTAGGTAATATTGGTTATAGTGATATGATCAGCCTGGGGCTGGGTGGAAGGTGATCTGGGTATTATTAGGACCAGTTGTTATAGTGATATGATCAGCCTGGGGCTGGGTAGAAGGTGATCTAGGGTAATATTAGGACCAGTTGTTATAGTGATATGATCAGCCTGGGGCTGGGTAGAAGGTGATCTAGGGTAATATTAAGACCAGTGGTTATAGTGATATGATCAGCCTGGGGGTAAGGCTGGGTGGAAGGTGATCTAGAGTATTATTAGGTAATATTAGGACCAGTGGTTATAGTGATATGATCAGCCTGGGGCTGGGTGGAAGGTGATCTAGGGTAATATTAGGACCAGTGGTTATAGTGATATGATCAGCCTGGTGGCAAGGCTGGTGAAGACAGAAAGAAGGTAAGGGAGGTAATAAAGACTGTGAATCAAGGAAGGTTAAAGGCATGTATGGAGGAGGACTGCCAGTTTCTGTTGGTTGTGGCTGGGCCACAGTTGGGTTGAGGACATCTGGTGGTGTTAGGGCTTGTGTCCAGGCCTGTTTGTGTGCGCGTGTGGCAGCATGGTTGCCTCCCTGTGACAGTGCTTCACTGGTCAAGGGCATGGTGGTTGAATGGCAGGAGTTGATGATGGTGTGTCTGTGTCAGAGGTGGTGTTGTTGACACCATTCAGGCTGAACTCATAACATGTGAAGGGGAATTTCAACTACTGTTTTTTCCCTCTTCTCTACTTCCTAGTGCTCCTCTGACAGGATTTTGCTCTGTAGAAAGTGGGAGGGGCACAAACTCAGGCAGGCCACAGATCACACACATACCCTCTCAGGCCCCGGAGAGCTGTTTGGAGGAGTTACCATAGCAACAAGGGCAATATGAAAGAGCAAGAGAGAGGAAGAGATGGCACACTGTTAGAGAGAGAAGAGAAGGAAGAGAAGTGCTTCTGTTCTGTTTGAGGGGAAAAGAGGAGGATGGGCGGTGGCCGTAATCTCAGTGCCAATTGAAACCCACCCAGAGTTAGACAGATGGAAATCTGAGATCCCCTCTACCCAGCCTGTCCCTGCCTGTGGTAAATATAGGCCTGTGTTCTTTCTCAGGGGAATGGCAGCTCTCTACTCTATAATGGTTTAGGAAACTGTAGGGTGGGACGTGTGTGTGTGTGTTTTGTGTTTCCCCCACAGACCTGCACTGACCCTTCAAAGCCCAGCTTAAACAACTGTGTGGAAACATCTTCAGTAAAACCTGATTTTGTAAGCAGAATGTAGTGAGGCCCAGAAGGGTTTAAAGGAGGAGTTATGAACCCTGCTGGGAGTGATATCTCCCTCAGTAATACACTCCAGAAGACAGCCTGCTGGTGGTTCTGCTAATGAAGTTTTCGGTTTCTTTAGTATTTGGCCTAACATCCCAGGCTTGTTAAGGGTGAGTTGATAGTGCATCAGTTTTTCAACAACAAAAAGTGTGTGTGTGTGTGTTGAATTGTTCAACCTGTGGTTTCACCGTTTAGATTTCTAGAACATGTGGTTTGTAATCTGTGTCTGAGCTCCCTGACTGGTGTGTGTGTGTGACTATCACTGCTCCCTGACTGTGGTGTGTGTGTGTGTGTGTGACTGTATCACTGCTCCCTGACTGTGGTGTGTGTGTGTGTGTGACTCTATCACTGCTCCCTGACTGTGGTGTGTGTGTGTGTGTGACTGTATCACTGCTCCCTGACTCTGGTGTGTGTGACTGTATCACTGCTCCCTGACTGGTGTGTGTGACTGTATCACTGCTCCCTGACTGGTGTGTGTGACTGTATCACTGCTCCCTGACTGGTGTGTGTGACTGTATCACTGCTCCCCGACTGGTGTGTGTGACTGTATCACTGCTCCCCGACTGGTGTGTGTGTGTGACTGTATCACTGCTCCCCGACTGGTGTGTGTGTGTGACTGTATCACTGCTCCCCAGCTGTGGTGTGTGTGTGACTGTATCACTGCTCCCCAGCTGTGGTGTGTGTGTGACTGTATCACTGCTCCCTGACTGGTGTGTGTGACTGTATCACTGCTCCCCGACTGTGGTGTGTGTGTGACTGTATCACTGCTCCCCGACTGTGGTGTGTGTGTGTGTGACTGTATCACTGCTCCCCGACTGTGGTGTGTGTGACTGTATCACTGCTCCCCGACTGTGGTGTGTGTGTGACTGTATCACTGCTCCCCGACTAGATTAATATGAGGGTAATGAGGATCTGTCAGGTGAGGTTAGATTAATATGATGAGGGTAATGAGGATCTGTCAGGGGAGATTAGATTAATATGATGAGAGTAATGAGGATCTGTTAGGGGAGGTTAGATTAATATGATGAGGGTAATGAGGATCTGAAAGGGGAGATTAGATTAATATGATGAGAGTAATGAGGATCTGACAGGGGAGGTTAGATTAATATGAGGGTAATGAGGATCTGTTAGGGGAGGTTAGATTAATATGATGAGGGTAATGAGGATCTGACAGGGGAGGTTAGATTAATATGATGAGGGTAATGAGGATCTGTCAGGGGAGATTAGATTAATATGATGAGAGTAATGAGGATCTGTTAGGGGAGGTTAGATTAATATGAGGGTAATGAGGATCTGACAGGGGAGGTTGGATTAATATGATGAGGGTAATGAGGATCTGACAGGGGAGGTTGGATTAATATGATGAGGGTAATGAGGATCTGTCAGGGGAGATTAGATTAATATGATGAGAGTAATGAGGATCTGTTAGGGGAGGTTAGATTAATATGAGGGTAATGAGGATCTGACAGGGGAGGTTGGATTAATATGATGAGGGTAATGAGGATCTGAAAGGGGAGGTTAGATTAATATGAGGGTAATGAGGATCTGGCAGTTGCTCCCAGGAAATGTTGTGATTATATTCAGCAAACATTTATTCAATTTGACCACAGGGATTTCAGTGAACTTTCCCTGCAGGTCAATGATTATTATAAAGTCCTCATCTATAATAAGTGAAAGGAAAGCTAGTAGGTTACCCCTGAGACACCTCAGTGGTTGTACAATGTAGACTAAATCTCTGGGTGATCTACAGTCTCTCTCTGGTTTGTTAGTACACCATCGGAGAACTGGCAGCACTCACTGAGTGTGGGAGGACTGGGCATCAAAGCTCCCGTTGTTGTGTAAGAGAACAGTGAAGGAGGAGGAGAAGTGTTTCTCTCTCTGCTTTTGGTCAGTGTCCAGTCTACTTTGATATCTGGTGTGGGGGCAGTTTAGTCGAGGGAAACTGCGTACGGATCAATACAGAGCCCTATAGCATTGACGTAGGGTTTGCAAGCAAGACAATGTGATGTGCTGACGTCTTAATAAGCTCAATCAATAGCGGAGGTGTGTGTGTGTGTGTGTGTGTGTGAGAGAGATTTGTTAAGCAAGTGTTTAGAGTGTTATTTGTGTGTGCGTGCTTATTTCCACAAGTTGTGTGAGATTTGTCTGTGTGTGGATTTACAGAGTATCTGTCTGTGTATCAATCCAGGTGTTTGACCACTGCAGGGTTTGTAAAAAGAGCCCTCTGCCAAGCCGGAGCCCAGGATGTGCTGCGCCAAGCAGAGCTCTATGTTAATATCCCTAGCCAGTGTCTTTAGACCGGCTGTTCATTCTGTTTCCTCCCAGGCGATCACAGGGAGATCCATATCTGGCCCCGGAAGTCAACTGTACTGCTGGTTAATGGATTGATAATGTTATTGATTCGCTGTCCATTAACCTATTGTACCAGGTCTGAGTCTGTCCCTGGCCTAATTAGAAAGGAAAGATTTAAAACAGAAATGCTGGAGACTGCAGACCATTAGGGTCGACACATATATATATATATATACACACACACACACACACACACACAATGAGGCCTGGTATAGGAAACTACTCTGCTGTGTGTGATTTTTCTGGGGGGTAGTTTAATGGAGGGTCTGGTGTAGAGGTCGACCGATTAATCGGAATTGCCGATTCAAGTTTTCATAATCGGTAATCTGCATTTTTGAACACCGATTGTGGCTGATTTTTTTTATTTTTTTTATTTTTAAATTATTATTATTTTTTACCTTTTATTTAACTCGGCAAGTCAGTTAAGAACACATTCTTATTTTCAATGGCGGCCTAGGAACAGTGGGTTAACTGACTTGTTCAGGGGGAGAACGATAGATTTTTACCTTGTCAGCTCGGGGATTCGATCTTGCACCCTTCTGGTTACTAGTCCAATACTCTAACCACCTGCCTTACATTGCACGAGGACACTGCGTGGCAGGCTGACTACCTGTTACGTGAGTGCAGCAAGAAGCCAAGGTAAGTTGCTAGCTAGCATTAAACTTACCTTATAAAAAACAATCAATCTTAACATAATCACTAGTTAACTACACACGGCTGATGATATTACTAGGTTATCTAGCATGTGTTGCATTGCATATAATCGATGCGGTGCCTGTTAATTTATCATCGAATCACAGCCTACTTCGCCAAAAGGGTGTTGATTTAACAAGCGCATTTACGAAAAAAGCACTGTCGTTGCACCAATGTTACCTAACCATAAACATCAATGCCTTTCTTTAAAATCAATACATGAGTATATATTTTTAAACCTGCATATTTAGTTAATATTGCCTGCCAACATGAATTGCTTTTAACTAGGGATATTGTGTCACTTCTCTTGCGTTCCGTGCAAGCAGTCAGGGTATATGCTATGCAGCCGTTTGGGCTGCCTGGCTCGTTGCGAACTGTGTGAAGAACATTTATTCCTAACAAAGACTGTAATTAATTTGCCAGAATTGTACATAATTATGACAACATTGAAGGTTGTACAATGTAACAGCAATATTTAGACTTAGGGTAGTATAGTGCAGGATCTGGTGTGATTGTTCTGGAGGCTAGTATAGTGGAGGCCAGTATAGTGGAGGGTCTGGAGGGTAGTATAGTGGAGGGTCTGGAGGCCAGTATAGTGGAGGGTCTGGAGGCCAGTATAGTGGAGGGTCTGGAGGCCAGTATAGTGGAGGGTCTGGAGGCCAGTATAGTGGAGGGTCTGGAGGCCAGTATAGTGGAGGGTAGTATAGTGGAGGGTCTGGTATGATTGTTCTGGAGGGTAGTATAGTGCAGGGTCTGGTATGATTGTTCTGGAGGGTAGTATAGTGGAGGGTCTGGAGGGTAGTATAGTGGAGGGTCTGGAGGCCAGTATAGTGGAGGGTCTGGAGGCCAGTATAGTGGAGGGTCTGGAGGCCAGTATAGTGGAGGGTCTGGAGGCCAGTATAGTGGAGGGTCTGGTATGATTGTTCTGGAGGGTAGTATAGTGCAGGGTCTGGTGTGATTGTTCTGGAGGGTAGTATAGTGGAAGGTCTGGAGGGTAGTATAGTGCAGGGTCTGGTATGATTGTTCTGGAGGGTAGTATAGTGGAGGGTCTGGTATGATTGTTCTGGAGGGTAGTATAGTGGAGGGTCTGGAGGGTAGTATAGTGGAGGGTCTGGTATGATTGTTCTGGAGGGTAGTATAGTGGAGGGTCTGGAGGGTAGTATAGTGGAGGGTCTGGAGGGTAGTATAGTGGAGGGTCTGGAGGGTAGTATAGTGGAGGGTCTGGTATGATTGTTCTGGAGGGTAGTATAGTGCAGGGTCTGGTGTGATTGTTCTGGAGGGTAGTATAGTGGAGGGTCTGGAGGGTAGTATAGTGGAGGGTCTGGAGGGTAGTATAGTGCAGGGTCTGGAGGGTAGTATAGTGCAGGGTCTGGTGTGATTGTTCTGGAGGGTAGTATAGTGGAGGGTCTGGAGGGTAGTATAGTGCAGGGTCTGGTGTGATTGTTCTGGAGGGTATTATAGTGGAGGGTCTGGAGGGTAGTATAGTGCAGGGTCTGGTGTGATTGTTCTGGAGGGTAGTATAGTAGAGGGTCTGGTGTGTTGTTCTGGAGGGTAGTATAGTGGAGGGTCTGTTATTGGTCTGGAGGGTACTATAGTGGAGGGTCTGTTATTGGTCTGGAGGGTAGTCTAGTGCAGGGTCTGGTGTGATTGTTCTGGAGGGTAGTATAGTGGAGGGTCTGGTATGATTGTTCTGGAGGGTAGTATAGTGGAGGGTCTGGAGGGTAGTATAGTGCAGGGTCTGGTGTGTTGTTCTGGAGGGTAGTATAGTGGAGGGTCTGTTATTGTTCTGGAGGGTAGTATAGTGGAGGGTCTGGTGTGTTGTTCTGGAGGGTAGTATAGTGGAGGGTCTGGTGTGTTGTTCTGGAGGGTAGTATAGTGGAGGGTCTGGTGTGATTGTTCTGGAGGGTAGTATAGTGGAGGGTCTGGTGTGTTGTTCTGGAGGGTAGTAATAGTGCAGGGTCTGGTGTGTTGTTCTGGAGTGTAGTATAGTGGAGGGT
>NW_027002114.1:0-6714 GCF_036934945.1 Oncorhynchus masou masou
GACCTCTCTCTGTCTAAGAGAGACAGAGCCCAATTTCTGCAATGTGGCCAAACTGAGTCCATGAAACATTTCCCAGTAGAAGTACTAAAGTGCATGCATACAACTGAAGCTCAACGGTCTTGTTTTATTCGTTTCACTGTGCTCGCTAGATTCCTTTCCCAAATGACAAATGTTTCTAATTTGCAGATCTTTCATCCCAGTACTATTAATGTCCTCCACAGAAAGACTGTGTTGGCAGCTAAACAATAGCCTGTCCTCCCAAACTAAGAACCCTGTTTTTCATCAGTACGAGACCAACATGAGTAGTTGACCACATTGTCTACAACAGGCTCAAAACCAAATACCAAACATTTTGGCGAAGTCTCAAGAGACCTCTATCGTAACCCAGCTTTAGAGTGGTGTCTATTTTCTAACCTAAACAATTCAAGCATGTTATAGCTAAACGCCAAAAATCCCTTTTTGTTTGTTTGCATAGTTACATATTTCGCAACAGTTAAAACTAATTGCGACAGACTCTGCAAGCTACAAATAAGTTGACATTCCATGAGATTATCTTCTGTTAATAGTTATGTTAGTAGTTCATTTGAACTCTGAAAAGATATATCCTGATGCTTGTACAGCATGGCTCGTTGGACCAACAGTGACAGACAGTAACAACAAGGGATGAGGACAGTGTGTTTCAGGAGTGGCATTTGAGAGGTAACCCTCCCTGCACTGTCTCTATAAGCTTGAGGATCTGAGTGAGCTGGTGAGTTATTCAGGAAATATGTCTGCTCTTGAACGTAACAGGCAAAAAAAAATGTGATAATGTTTTATTGTCACATACACCAGATAGGAGCAGTGAAATGTGTTGTTTTACAGGGTCAGCCATAGTAGTACAGCACCCCTGGAGTAAATTAGGGTTAAGAGCCTTGCTCAAGAGCACATTGGCAGATTTTTACCTTGTCGGCTCAGGTATTCAAACCAGCAACCTTTCAGTTACTGGCCCAACACTTTAACCGCTCCGCTACCTGTCACCCTAGTTGACCAAAGTGTGGCCACACATTCTGAACATCTCGGCAGATGGGAGTGAAGCAGCCAAGACAAACACTTAAGGGCCCCAGTGAAATCATCAAAACGTACAGGCCTGAGACAACAGTGTGACATCACTACTCACCCAGATTGCAGGCCTGGCTCGTCAGGGCGTAGAGCTGCTGCTGATAGGCCCATTCCTCGTCGTCAGAGGAGGAGATCACAAACAGCCTGCGTCTCCAGCGGAACCTCGAGAAATATAAACACAGAACAAACAATGACATCAAATATAGACAAACAACATTCCACAAGCCTTTGAGAAGAACAAAAAGGTTACAAATGCATTTCTTTATTTATTTGCATATACATGTTCGACCAGCAGCACACAGGATGTCAGTGTCCGTTTTAGGCGAGTGTATTTGTCAGTTGTGTTGACTTGAAACTGCAGTCACACAGTCTTATATTGCAATTGCATCGTCCTAGATAATAACAAAAGCCCACTAGTACCGTGAGAGGAAGTTCTCCAGAGATTTGGATTTGTCTTCTGTCTTACACGTCACTCCTTGCCTCTTCTGCTGTTCCATCTCCTTGATGCGAGAAGAGAATGTGTCTATGTAGTCAAACACAGCCGTCATGGCGATGGGCACCTCATATTCTTGCTGTGAATGGGAACAGAAAACCATATCACCCATCTTTAGGCGGAAAAAGAGTTACGGATGATACTGTATCAATTCACTGCAGTAAAATTAAGTTATTGAAGCGCTCAACCGATATGATGGATTTTCACTCAGACACAGGACCGAAAGGTTAAACGCTCTTTCATCAAAATAAGAAGGTCATCCAGGATGCACAATACTAAGTAGCAGTATACAATAACACATTGTAATTATACCGCAGTAAGCTTTATAGGGAAACAAGGCCAACCAACCTTCACTTTCATATCAAAGTCGGTCAGCACCATATAGTAGTCGTCAAATATCAGTCCCAACTCATTCCTCAAGGCTCTGATGAGGGGCTGGTTTGTGAAGTCCTCTTCTTTCATGCCTTTCAGAGGCTGATCCTTCTCTGTAACCATAAACTTGTATTACACTTGTCATCAGAGTAAAATAGAATTGAAAATTAGCAACAAAAAGTTCAAAACTTTACTTACCAGCCTGGTAATGGTCCATCTTCATGGTGCCATTGGTCAGAGAGCCAAAAATGGTGATAAGAGAGATTTTTCTGACGCCCAATTCACACACATGCTCCAGATACTCATCTCTCTGCTGCGTGTACATAGGATTCTCCTCGTCTGGAGTACTGATCACCTGGGAGGGAAACAAAAGTGACTGTTGTATCATGTGTCTATTCTGTTCGGATCTATTCTATTCTGTTCAGTTCTGTTCTATTTAGTTCTATTCTATTCTGTTCAGTTCTGTTCTGTTCTATTCAGTCCTATTATATTCTGTTCGGTTCTATTCCATTCTATTTAGTTATATTCTGTTCAAGTGTACCAATATGCATGCTTCATATCAGATTTAATCAATACATTTATGTAATACAACAGAATACTCACAAGTAGACGTCGTCTTTTCTCAAAATGTCCAAAAAAGGATACTAAGAGGTTTGGCTGTTTTGTGGGGGGCCTCTTGTTGTCTGCTTCTTTCTCCTGGTTAATAGCGGCCTTCTTCCCTGGTCTCCTGCCACGATAGAAGCCCCCATCACTGTCTTTAGTAGCCTTCAACCTTTTCTTGTCTGCTTTACTCTTTTTGCCTGATTTATCAGCCTTTTTCTTCCTCTCTGCATTGACAGGCCGCTTGACCTTGCTCTTCTTGGGGGAAGCTGTTTCCACCTGTGCATCAGAGTCAACCTTGAGTTCACTGCCCAGCTCCTCCCCTCCTTCAGTTGGTTTGTTGTTAGTGAGCTGAGTTGGAGAGGTAACAACTTGTCGGCCATGTTTGGTATCGTCGGTTGTGTCTTCTTCATATTGGTCTCTGTGGGATTCTGTAACGTCATCTATGCCATTTATGTGGGTCTCTGAGAGGATGTAGGAGGATTCGTCTGTGGTGGGAACCTCTAGGTCCCAGTGCGGTGTTGTCTGGGGGTCCAAGGGCTTCGGAACTGTGGGTTTTGTGGTGGTTGTGGTTGTGGTTCGTCGTGTTGTTGTAGTTTTTGGTTTTGTTGTGGTTCGTTGTGTTGTTGTAGTTTTTGGTTTTGTTGTGGTGGTAAGTTTTATAGTAGTGGTGGTCGTGGTTGTTTTTGTTGTGGTTGTTGGTTTTGTTGTGGTGGTTACTTTTGTGGTCGTTGTAGTAGTTGTTGGTTTTGTTGTGGTCGTGGTTGTTTTTCTGGTGGTGGTTGTGGTTGGCTTTGCTGTAGTTATGGTTGTGGTTGCTTTTGTTGTTGGTGGTGGTTTTGTTGTGGTTGTAGTTGTTTTTTTTGTTCTTGTTGGTTTTGTTGTGGTGGTTGTGGTTGGCTTTGTTGTAATTGTGGTTGCCTTTGTGGTCATAGTTGGTTTTGTGGTTGGTCGGGTTGTGGTAACTGTCACAGCCTTTGGTCCTTGAGCTGGTCTCTGCACCCCTTTCCTCACTGGCACCCTCTCCACTGTAGAATTCACTGTGACCTCTGACCCCGTGGTCAATACCCCTGGCCCTGAGACTCAACCACCTGGCCCTCAACACCGGCCGCCTTGCACCTCTGCACGAAGCCCCTCTGCCTGGCCTTCTCCAGCTTGCGCATGTGGGTCTGGTCCATCACCTCGTACATAGCCTCCAGCCTGACCGGGTACGGGTACCTCTCCTCCACCTGGAGGGTCTTCCTCAGGAGAACCATGCCAAACTTCCCCTCCTCCAGCTTCAGGAAGTTCATCAGCCTGGGGATGAGGACCGTATCCAGGGCTCCTCCGTCACCTGTCCCTTGGCGTTGACCCGCCGCACCTTCCCGCCTCGCTCTCCCTCCTGGTGGAACATCACTATCATCTGCATGTGCCGCTCCGCCATCTGGCAGTAGACGTCCGACTTGAGGAGGGTCATCATCAGGCGATAGTAACCGTCTGAGTCATGTGGGGCAGAGACGACCAGGACCCGGTTCTTCCCTGCGAAGCTGGCCAGGACGTTGAGGGAGCCTGCGCTGCCGGGGACGGTGCGGGCTGGTGTGGACTGAGGCTGAACCGCCTCCCCTGTCACTTGTTTACTGTTGTCTTGAGATGTGCCAGTGCCACTGCCAACCTGGTTGATGGGTTTCTCTGGTTGTTGGGCTTTTCTTCTGCTTGGCATCATGCTTCTTCTTGGTGGTTCTTTTCCTCTTCTTGGAGGCTCAGCTTTCTCCTCTCTCTGCATTCCGTCACGATGGCTCGTCATAGGGGATACATTTATACCACCAGCGGAAGGAGCAATACTGTCAGAGTTCAGCACATTTTGTGTTCTGTTAAAAATCCCCCCCTGGAGGGATGTTCGTCTTAAGAT
Source organism: Oncorhynchus masou masou (assembly GCF_036934945.1). Taxonomy (NCBI): domain Eukaryota; kingdom Metazoa; phylum Chordata; class Actinopteri; order Salmoniformes; family Salmonidae; genus Oncorhynchus; species Oncorhynchus masou. Next base: position 4,452 of record NW_027002114.1, read on the forward strand.
TGTCCTTTTGAGGGGTCTCCTGTCAGAGGCCCCTGTGCTCCATACCAGCAACAGCCATAACACACAGAGATGCAGTGTCTGTTTCATTTTTGCAGTGTCAAAGAAAAACCTACAATGGGTATAAGAAGATCAGTGAGCGAGGCATTGCCTGTAGTCCTCTGTCTTTCTGACGTTGTGTCCAGTTTTCACATGAAATAACTGATCAGTGAGTATCCATAAAAACGCTTTGTTTGAGAAGAAAAAAATAGTTCCACAGTAGGTTATGACGTAACTGTTCAGAAAGGCAAATGCACAATCTGGGCTGTTTCAATAAAGTAAACACAAACACTTGTCAACTTGTGTGCTATAAACCTGCTGAAAGTTTACATGAAAATGCACAATTTACCATTCCATTCTGGTGACAAAAAAATAACTCCCCGATGATAAGAAATATTGTCGCAGTCGTCCAATGCCTCCTTTCTCCGTTTCTGCAGCTGAAATGACATACATTTCATTTTCTATGTTAATGTAGACAGTGCACCCTCTGCTTACTAGGCGGCTACACGTAACGGTTCCATATATTCTGTCTATACAAAACTTACTCCATCGATTGTAACTTTAGAGGCCATTTTCCTCTTTCTAACGTCTTCAGAAGGAAAGATTTCTGGAAGTCTCAATGCGTTGTCGGCGAGGAGGGATCTTCTGCCTTCCCCCTTCCAGCGCATCGAGTTACCCGGGAAATACTATGTAACCACAAATTCCAGAAGCGCTCTCTCCCCTCTGAGCACCAACCCAAGACCAAGAAAGAAACAATTTTTGCTGCGTTCAAGCGCACGTCGGAACGAGAAAACTCGGAAAGGTCCGACCTGCTAATTGTTTATAGCTACAGACGTGCCGCGTTTAACCAGTCAGAAAGTCGAACATTTCCGAGTTTCCTAGTACCGGCTAGTACTTGAACGCAGCATAAGTAGCGGCTCTCAAGGCAAGGTTCGACACCGCCCACCGTACACATGTACACAGAATAGAGCACTATAGTTATTACATATTTATTACAACCATATCTGCTCATGAAATAATGTGGCTGCATTTATTTATGTATTACCAATGCAGTCGATGTCCATAAGTTGCCATGGATGTAGTTTAAGGTTAAAATAATCAGATATGGTAGGCCCAACTATTTTATATTTTATTAGCATAATGTCAATAAAAATACATGATGGGAGTGGAATTGTATTCATATAGATGTTTACAAGAACACTTGATTATTGTTGTTTTAATAGTCAGTAAACTAAAGTTTTGGGGAGTTAGGAAGTCTTATTGAGGGAAACTAGACAGGGTAGATTTATGCCATCTACTGGCAGGCTTTGCCACAAAGTATGCTCTTAGTTTTGATTTGTTTTTGTTGTTGTAATTTCACCCCCCTTTTCTTCACAATTTCGTGATATCCAATTGCGATCTTGTCTCATCGCTGCAACTCCCCCAACGGGCTCAGGAGAGGCGAAGTTCGAGTCATGCTCGCTCTTCTATGATCGTCTGAATACCTTGGTCAATAAATCAACGAATGACCGCACTGTCAATAATAACCGTAACAGTCAATAACAGTGCAATCATATATAAACTCACTATTTGTCACGCTCCAAATTCAACCAATGTGTTATAGTTATTTATTGCAGATTTATAGACTACATTTAAGCTTCTAAACTGCTTACCTCTAGGCTCTTTATATTACTAATGTTAATTATAAACCATGGGATTATTATATCGCTATTCAAAGACCCGAAATGCTTGAAAAAGACGCTAGAAAGATCCTTAATAAAGACGCTTTCTTTATACTGTATGTTTGATCACAAATGTGTGATTCATTTGTTGATTAGTTTGCTAATTGTGTGTGTGATTTATTTCACCTAGGACTGTCTAAAGAAGGTATAGGCATCACCTAGGCCTGTCTCAAGACGGTATAGGCATCACCTAGGCCTGTCTCAAGAAGGTATAGGCATCACCTAGGCCTGTCTCAAGAAGGTATAGGCATCACCTAGGCCTGTCTAAAGAAGGTATAGGCATCACCTAGGCCTGTCTCAAGAAGGTATAGGCATCACCTAGGCCTGTCTAAAGAAGGTATAGGCATCACCTAGGCCTGTCTAAAGAAGGTATAGGCATCACCTAGGCCTGTCTCAAGAAGGTATAGGCATCACCTAGGCCTGTCTAAAGAAGGTATAGGCATCACCTAGGCCTGTCTAAAGAAGGTATAGGCATCACCTAGGCCTGTCTAAAGAAGGTATAGGCA
>NW_027002115.1:0-6713 GCF_036934945.1 Oncorhynchus masou masou
CTGATGTACATTTAGAACCATGGATGCAGCAGAGATAGTGCTACGACCTAGTCTACAACCTGACCGATGTACATTTAGACCCATGGAAGCAGCAGAGATAGTGCTACGACCTGGTCTACAACCTGACCGATGTACATTTAGAACCATGGATGCAGTAGAGATAGTGCTACGACCTGGTCTACAACCTGACTGATGTACATTTAGAACCATGGATGCAGCAGAGATAGTGCTACGACCTAGTCTACAACCTGACCGATGTACATTTAGAACCATGGATGCAGTAGAGATAGTGCTACGACCTGGTCTACAACCTGACCGATGTACATTTAGAACCATGGATGCAGCAGAGATAGTGCTACGACCTGGTCTACAACCTGACCGATGTACATTTAGAACCATGGATGCAGCAGAGATAGTGCTACGACCTAGTCTACAACCTGACCGATGTACATTTAGAACCATGGATGCAGCAGAGAATAGTGCTACGACCTAGTCTACAACCTGACCGATGTACATTTAGAACCATGGATGCAGCAGAGATAGTGCTACGACCTAGTCTACAACCTGACCGATGTACATTTAGACCCATGGATGCAGCAGAGATAGTGCTACGACCTAGTCTACAACCTGACCGATGTACATTTAGAACCATGGATGCAGCGGAGATGGTGCTACGACCTAGTCTACAATCTGACTGATGTATATTTAGAACCATGGATGCAGCAGAGATAGTGCTACGACCTGGTCTACAACCTGACCGATGTACATTTAGAACCATGGAAGCAGCAGAGATAGTGCTACGACCTGGTCTACAACCTGACCGATGTACATTTAGAACCATGGATGCAGCAGAGATAGTGCTACGACCTGGTCTACAACCTGACCGATGTACATTTAGAACCATGGATGCAGCAGAGATAGTGCTACGACCTAGTCTACAACCTGACCGATGTACATTTAGAACCATGGATGCAGCAGAGATAGTGCTACGACCTGGTCTACAACCTGACCGATGTACATTTAGAACCATGGATGCAGCAGAGATAGTGCTACGACCTGGTCTACAACCTGACTGATGTACTTTTAGAACCATGGATGCAGCAGAGATAGTGCTACGACCTAGTCTACAACCTGACCGATGTACATTTAGAACCATGGAAGCAGCAGAGATAGTGCTACTACCTGGTCTACAACCTGACCGATGTACATTTAGAACCATGGATGCAGCAGAGATAGTGCTACGACCTGGTCTACAACCTGATCCGATGTACATTTAGAACCATGGATGCAGCAGAGATAGTGCTACTGACCTAGTCTACAACCTGACCGATGTACATTTAGAACCATGGATGCAGCAGAGATAGTGCTACGACCTGGTCTACAACCTGACCGATGTACATTTAGACCCATGGAAGCAGTGGAGATGGTGCTACGACCTGGTCTACAACCTGACCGATGTATATTTAGACCCATGGATGCAGCAGAGATAGTGCTTACGAGCCTAGTCTACAACCTGACCGATGTACATTTCAAAGCTAGGAAGATCTTAGCTTGAGAATGAATCAAGAATTCTAATAGTTTTTAGCTAGTCAAGGACATTTAGAGAGCAGGGCGATTCAATGTTTAGGTCACAAGGGTCATCACTCTCTCCAAACCTTGGGGGATAGTATCATATATAATCTTTCATTTTAACCTTTATTGTAAACCAGGCAAGCCACTGCTAAGGAACGAAATTCTTGTTTAGAATGACAGCCTACCCGGCCAAACCGGACGACGCTGCTCCAACGGTGAGCCGCCCTATGGGACTACCAATCATGGCCGGATTGTGATACAACCTGGAATCAAACCAGGGTCTGTAGGTACACCTGTAGCACTGAGATGCAGTGCCTTAGACCGCTGCACCACTCGGGAGTCCATCAGATTAAAAATATTGGTTAACAACAATCAGGGGGGCAGAGAGCTGCAGCCAAAATGGATCAAGCATATCAGCCCCAGTGGATTATTTGACATGAATCTTAAGCAAGGCATCCCAGCACATCACAGTGAACTGTCGCAATGACCACAAAAGAGTCACTAGAAGTTGACGGGTAAACAGTCAAGTCAGCTAGAGGCTGGAAGAGGGAAAGGCAGTCGATTGATTGACCAGTGTAAATTAAACCCCAGTTTCTCTCAAAATAAAAAGCCAGCCGAGATAAAATGATGATCAAAAAGCTCCACGTGTCCCAGTGTTCTCCATTATGATGCCAGAGTCAGATAGAACTTGCTTAGGCAGGAAGGAAGAGGAATTTGTACGCTTCAGTACATTTACTGTTTTCCCCCCAAAAATGTACGATCACCAGCAGAGTCAGAGATAGAGCTTAAAAAGCTTTCTTAACGTAGATTGTACGTCTCTCTCTCTCAGTTGTCTGAAAGATTGCCAGAGAACTACACAGTCAGTTTTCCTTGCTTTGGCCCAGGCCAGATTTCTCATCTAAATGAGCTCAGATAGTGCAGAAGAAAACCAAGGGTTAGATTTATCTTTAACTCTGATTGGCTGCAGGGGACCGGAGTCTCTACCAATGCTCCATTCTGGATGTGCACAGGAGGCCTGGGTGTGGCTCCTGTTGCAGGGTTGGAGCTGCCGTAGGGGGCAGGAATGATACATGTTGAGGACTGCATCATGTGGTGCACTACCAGTGCAGACCTTAGGGTAGTTGTCGGTGCTGTGTAGAGCTGGGCTGAGTTGAGGTGGGCCTGGTCTGATAGAGCTTTGCTGTGATGGGCCCGGTCTGGTTGACCTTGTCAGAGGCAGGCCTGGTCTGGTCGCATGGGAGGGAGGTTGTAGGGGGATTTGAAGAGGGTACTGTAGAGGGGCCTCTTTGACTATGTGTGGCTTGGGCATAGCTCATTGTATCTGCATTCAGTTCCTTCGGGAAAGTGGTGGAGGTGGGTGGTGGTGGTGGTGAGGGGGGGGTGGCAGTGTTGCTGGCTGTCCTCCAGTCTGTGAGGCGCCATCAGATGCAGGTCTAAAGAAGTGTCTGATTTATCTCAGGGAGTTGGTGGCTGGTCTGCAACTCCTGATCTTATCTCCCTTGATTCTTGAAAGTGTTGGACTCCCCCTTTCTTTCCATCCTCCTCTCTCTCTCTCTCTCTCTCTCTCTCCCTCTCTCTCTCTCTCCCTCTCTGTCTCTCTCCCTCTCTCTCTCTCTCTCTCTCTGTCTCTGTCTCTGTCTCTGTGTCTCTCTTTCTGCTCTCTCTCTCTCTCTCTCTCTCTGTCGCTCTCTCTCTCTCTCTCTCTCTCTCTCTCCCTCTCCTCTCTCTCTCTCTCTCTCCTTACCTGTGGTCATGGCTCTACATCAGGCGTGTCAAAGTCAATCATGAAATGGGCCGTATTGGAAAAAACGAAAGGAATTTGCGAGCCAGACACACATAGCTTATTGTTTGCTTTTACTCAAAAAAAGTAAAAACCTGAATACAACTGCTACCCAAACTGGCCATTTTTTATTCTGAAAAATATGAGGCTTTATAATGTCCACTTACATAATAATGTGCCCTTGAGCAATGCCCTTAACCCAAATTGCTCCTGTAATTGCTCTGGATAAGAGTGTCTGCTAAATGGCGTAAATTTTACCGTTTATCCTGGACACTGAAATGAACACAATGAACATATATTACATTTGGTATGGTTACCAGAGACAGAAGTTTACTTAAGGCAACAATGAACAGAGAGTGGTTGGCCGGGCATATAACACAAACATCTAGCCACCCAAAGGTTGTGCTTTCGAATCTCATCACGGACAACTTTAGCATTTTTGTAATTAGCAACTTTGGAACTACGTACAACTTTGTAGCTACTTTGCAACTACTTAGCATGTTAGCTAACCTAATAACCCTAACCTTAACCCTTTTAGCTAACCCTTCCCTTATCCATGACCCTTACCTTAACCCTTTGACATAACTCCTAACCTTAACCCTTTTAGCTAACCCTTCCCTTATCCATGACCCTTACCTTAACCCTTTGACATAACTCCTAACCTTAACCCTTTTAGCTAACCCTTCCCTTATCCATGACCCTTACCTTAACCCTTTGACATAACTCCTAACCTTAACGTTAACCTTAACCCTAACCCCTAACCTTCTAGCTTAGCTAACATTAGCCCACTAGCTAACGTTAGCAATAACAAATAGAAATTCAGTAACATATCATATGAATTGTAATTTGTAACACATCATACCAAATGGATGAAGGACATCCACAAATTCATAAATACCATATGAAACATAATATATCATGCTAAAAGGACTGTATACAATGTATCCTGCAGATATACATTTCATAAGAATGACACATTTATGGCATTTTTATTGTATAGTTGTCTCTTTATTCAACCCGCCCGCCCCCACCCGCCTGTCAATCATAGAATATTTCATAACCCTTAACACCCCCCCTCCCCCTCTCTCTCCTCTTACCTGTAGTGTGTACAGTCCTCTCCCCAGTGTCTCTCTAGCTACCCGCACTGTGTATAGTCCTCTCCCCAGTGTCTCTCTAGCTACCCGTACTGTGTACAGTCCTCTCCCCAGTGTCTCTCTAGCTACCTGTACTGTGTACAGTCCTCTCCCCAGTGTCTCTCTAGCTACCTGTAGTGTGTACAGTCCTCTCCCCAGTGTCTCTCTAGCTACCTGTAGTGTGTACAGTCCTCTCCCCAGTGTCTCTCTAGCTACCTGTAGTGTGTACAGTCCTCTCCCCAGTGTCTCTCTAGCTACCTGTAGTGTGTATAGTCCTCTCCCCAGTGTCTCTCTAGCTACCTGTAGTGTGTATAGTCCTCTCCCCAGTGTCTCTCTAGCTACCTGTACTGTGTAGAGTCCTCTCCCCAGTGTCTCTCTAGCTACCTGTAGTGTGTATAGTCCTCTCCCCAGTGTCTCTCTAGCTACCCGTACTGTGTAGAGTCCTCTCCCCAGTGTCTCTCTAGCTACCTGTAGTGTGTACAGTCCTCTCCCCAGTGTCTCTCTAGCTACCTGTACTGTGTACAGTCCTCTCCCCAGTGTCTCTCTAGCTACCTGTAGTGTGTACAGTCCTCTCCCCAGTGTCTCTCTAGCTACCTGTACTGTGTACAGTCCTCTCCCCCAGTGTCTCTCAACTACCTGTAGTGTGTACAGTCCTCTCCCCAGTGTCTCTCTAGCTACCTGTAGTGTGTACAGTCCTCTCCCCAGTGTCTCTCTAGCTACCTGTACTGTGTACAGTCCTCTCCCCAGTGTCTCTCTAGCTACCTGTACTGTGTACAGTCCTCTCCCAGTGTCTCTCTAGCTACCTGTACTGTGTACAGTCCTCTCCCAGTCTCTCTAGCTACCTGTACTGTGTACAGTCCTCTCCCCAGTGTCTCTCTAGCTACCTGTACTGTGTACAGTCCTCTCCCCAGTGTCTCTCTAGCTACCTGTACTGTGTACAGTCCTCTCCCCAGTGTCTCTCTAGCTACCTGTAGTGTGTACAGTCCTCTCCCCAGTGTCTCTCTAGCTACCTTAACTGTGTATAGTCCTCTCCCCAGTGTCTCTCTAGCTACCTGTAACTGTGTATAGTCCTCTCCCCAGTGTCTCTCTAGCTACCTTAGTGTGTACAGTCCTCTCCCCAGTGTCTCTCTAGCTACCTGTAGCTGTGTACAGTCATCTCCCCAGTGTCTCTCTAGCTACCTGTAGTGTGTACAGTCCTCTCCCCAGTGTCTCTCTAGCTACCTGTAGTGTGTACAGTCCTCTCCCCAGTGTCTCTCTAACTACCTGTACTGTGTACAGTCATCACCCCAGTGTCTCTCTAGCTACCTGTAGTGTGTATAGTCTCTCTCCCCAGTGTCTCTCTAGCTACCTGTAGTGTGTACAGTCCTCTCCCCAGTGTCTCTCTAGCTACCTGTAGTGTGTATAGTCCTCTCCCCAGTGTCTCTCCTCTTACCTGTAGTGTGTACAGTCCTCTCCCCAGTGTCTCTCTAGCTACCTGTAGTGTGTACAGTCCTCTCCCCAGTGTCTCTCTAGCTACCTGTAGTGTGTACAGTCCTCTCCCCAGTGTCTCTCTAGCTACCTGTAACTGTGTACAGTCCTCTCCCCAGTGTCTCTCTAGCTACCTGTAGTGTGTACAGTCCTCTCCCCAGTGTCTCTCTCCAGCTACCTGTAGTGTGTACAGTCCTCTCCCCAGTGTCTCTCTAGCTACCTGTAGCTGTGTACAGTCCTCTCCCCAGTGTCTCTCTAGCTACCTGTAGTGTGTACAGTCCTCTCCCCAGTCTCTCTAGCTACCTGTAGTGTGTACAGTCCTCTCCCCAGTGTCTCTCTAGCTACCTGTAGTGTGTATCAGTCCTCTCCCCAGTGTCTCTCCTAGCTACCTGTAGTGTGTATAGTCCCTCTCCCCAGTGTCTCTCCTCTTACCTGTAGTGTGTGTAGTCCTCTCCCCAGTGTCTCTCCTCTTACCTGTAGTGTGTGTAGTCCTCTCCCCAGTGTCTCTCTACTACCTGTAGTGTGTGAGTCCCTCCCCAGTGTCTCTCCTCTTACCTGTAGTGTGTGTAGTCCTCTCCCCAGTGTCTCTCCTCTTACCTGTAGTGTGTGTAGTCCTCTCCCAGTGTCTCTCTCTCTTACCTGTAGTGTGTGCAGTCCTCTCCCAGTGTCTCTCCTCTTACCTGTAGTGTGTGCAGTCCTCTCCCCAGTGTCTCTCCTCTTACCTGTAGTGTGTGTAGTCCTCTCCCCAGTGTCTCTCCTCT